>NC_071571.1:61417340-61717340 GCF_024509145.1 Vidua macroura
AATCCCCTGAATGCACCCTCACCAGGTATCTGCCTGCATCCTGGAACACTCCCTGAACACATGAATGAGGCCTCTTTCAGGTAAAACTAAGCTTTAAGATGTGCTCAAGGAGGGCACCTCATGCAGTCTAAATGCAAATAGGATTTCAACCCATGGGACTGTGACTGAAGCAAAAATCCATCAAATGTGCATAGTACAGACATGACGTCCTCAGCACAAATTGTTTCCTCCACAGACACTAGTCCACACCACTTATTACCATAACTTCATGCCCGCTTCCCTAACAGTACTTAAAATCCTAGCCAAGGATTTTAGTTTAGGATGCAATAGCATACACAGTCAAAAGCCAGAGAAGATCTGAGAGAAGATCTGCCCCTCACTCCCGATAGGTTTGCTTAGTTGCTACTCCCAGAGTATGACTAACATACACCAAGTTCAGACTGCCCAAAATACAGTAGAAGCTCTTTTTTCCAAAGCAGCAGAACTGATGTCTATTTCTACTCTAAACAGTAGCAGGAAGTGAAAGCGGGTTTTGGTCCAGATCCTTACTCACATTCATATTTTGTCTTCAAAACACTAATCTGTAGCCATCTTTTCAGTTGAATGTATTCTCTTGCACAGACTATGGCTATAGAATATTGTGAAGAAAGAGTAAGAAAGAAAAAAAAAAAGAAAACTTAAGTGGAAAGAGCAGCATTTGCTTAGTGACAAAGGAACTCAGGTTCTTATTTACTTTCTGGTCTGTTTCTACATTTTACATAAGATTTTCAGTGGATAAGTAGTATGTCAAAAAGTGTCAGTGATTGCTCACAAATTATTTCATTTTAATGAAAGAACAAAGGGCTGTGTGAAACAATTATATCAACATAATTTTCACTCTCCTTTACTGGCCTGTGAATTTATTTCAATTTAGAATATTTCGATTTCTGCAATAGCTGACAACCTAAGACCAGTATAATATAATTCTGTAGGATTCAGGCAACTTTTCTGGGAGGTGAAAGCTACTTGTATGAATTCCAGGTGAAGGAATCAATATCTGCTGTCCCTCAGAGGACACTTGGTTTCCTGGACTGCCTTTAGTTTGTGTCTAAATAGCAATGTGTGTTCAGGGCCAGAGTCACCAGAATCTGAAATTTTAAACTTTCAGAATACTGAAGTAGCTCTTCCTCACCACCCCCCTCACCCCCCCAGAAATAATGATGCTGGTAGTCTCTCAAGCAAGTGGTCTGGGAGGGAATCTGAGCTTTCTTCTGAAATCTGCAACTTCACAGCTGCTGTGCTGAGGTCCATACCAAGGAGGAAACAGAGGACTAGCAATCCTTACTCTTGCCCCTAGCACCACCAAAATTTCCAGTCTAATGTGTCAGGAGCTCCAGGCTGAGAGCACTGCTGTTATGCTGAAGCTTCTGGCAGACAGGTCTACTGCTAGAACACAAAGAGTCCCACCCCCCTGCAACTGGATGGGAGGAGCTCTTTAAGATGTGCTACTCGTTTTAAGAAGGAAGATGGATAAGCAGAGGCAGATGCCAGGCAGTTCAGCCAAGAGACACAGAACAGCATGGACTGGAGCATGTCAGGAGCCTTGCCATAATAATACAGATTTCTTAGTGCTCAGTAATTTTGGATTCAAGTGTCCGCTTACAACTGCTGCAGTGCTGTGGTCCTGGTATACCAGTCACCTTCCCTAAAGGCAGAATTAATCTTTTAGATCTTGGACCCCAGCACAGGTTCTCCTGAGACCTGCATGTCATACTGCCAAAAGATACCAGGCCCAAAGCATGCCAGAACAAGAGAATAATTCAGTTAAATGGGTCTGTACCAAGCCTTTCCTGGCCTTCATGCCCTGTTCAAGCTGTGAAAGCCTTACCTTTGCCTGTTCCTTTTCTTTTACGAAATGGAAAACCAGCACTCTCTCCCTATCCTCTGAAAGACACAGTGCCAGGAATCAGGGAACCAGAACAGGATCTTTAAACAGGCCAATGCCATCCAAAACACAAAGAGCTGGTAACCCTTCTGGCTTCATTTAAAAGACAAGCATTGAGAAGCTGAAGGATTTAAGATCCCTGCACTGCTTGGGCATAAGAAACCGTCCAGGAAAGAAATTTCACCTCTTATTTTCCTCCACATCTGATATCTTCTTCAAAGAGATCACAAGTAAGTGGATGCTGCATAATTGGAGCCTCCTGAATATGAGCTTGGTGTGCTGCAGGGACAGTAGGGAGTGAGAGACTCAGAAATTTAGATGCTCTCAGGGTCCCAGCTTAAACACAGCCTTTTTTTACAACACCACAGATTATAAACCTGCATTTAAATTTGAAAGGTTGTTTCATGGCAGCTTTCTTTGAAAACATGTCACACTTAAAAGAGCTGCGAGCCATTCCCTCGTTAACTCAGCATACTTCCAATTTATTTTTCATCTATTTCTACATCCCTAAATATTTCCTTTTAATATACCATCTCAGAATTTACACAGTGAGCTTCCCCATGCTATATGGCTGAGAGGAAGTGCATACTGTGATGATTGCAGCTCATCCATGATGAAAAATATCTATCATTATATGCTGCCCCCCCAGTTCTTGTGCACAATTATAATAGCTACACTTTGGTGCAATCAAAATGCTTTTTATAAAGAGCTTCCATATAATCAGGAAAGGAGGAAAAAAAAATAGATAACTGTATATGAACATTGCCAAGGCTTTAGTCCTTTTAGAAACCCTTTTAGAAAAGGGTGTTGAAGTGTGCCCTCTGCTCCTCTGAACTCTTTGCCAGTGAAGAGCCCCCAGCAGATGTCAGAAAACACTCTGCACCTGAGTTATGAGCCCACAGACTGGTACATTCCTGGCAGCACAGTAGGTTAAATCACATGTGTCTGTTTGGGACACATGCTCTGGCAAAGGCCAAAGTTACAAGTGCAAAAGGTGAAAATGCACAGTGAAGCAATGCAAAAATGAATACAGTAAAGAATTAAAATTCAAAACATTTACAAGATTAATTAATTATACTAGAGGCAAAAGCATTATTGAAAGTAGACAGCAGTAAGAGGTACTCTAAAAACCATCAAACTGAGTGGAAAAAGAGGACCCTCTGCATGCCTGAGCCATATCCCACTGAATCTACATGACTCTGGAATGGCTATGCCTCAGCCAGCTGGGAGATGCTGCTCTCCTGCTGCATCCTTTTAGAAAACCATCTGTTGGATTACACACAGTCTCCACACTGGAGGAAATTGCAGGAGTCACACTGTTTTCTCCTGCCTTACAAAATTGATATTTTAAATATAAACAGATTCTATTGAAAATGGAAAGGCTATTCTCTGCCAAGCTTTTACTAATCAAAAATAGTTCAACATGAATTTGCAAAATATCCCAGGCAACATGAATCTGCATTTTGTGGCTGAAAAGTTTTTTAGGAAAAAAAAAAAAAAAGACTACACGTAGCTCTAGCGTATATCTCCAAATTAAAAAAAAAAAAAATTGTGTTTCAAATGGGACTGAAATGAAATTTGATGAACACATCCTTTTTCTCTCTCTCTTTCCTTGCCCACAGCATTTAAAGGCAGCAGGGCATTGTGACAACACAGACAGCTAATTGCAAGGAAATGGATGTCTGATGCCATTAACACTACCCACTTTCCTTGGACATTTAAAATAAAAACAAAACACGCCACGAGGCACACAGTTCTCTCCCTGGGGTGGAGATGAGAGAATGCCTGAACTACATGTGATAGATGTTAAGTCAGATTGCTTAATGCACTACTGGAGGGAGCTCAGATACACCTAAATAAGGATGGTATTTGAACCTAAGACAGAACAGGATACTTGCATCCTGCAGCGTAGATGTTCAGTCTTAATTTTAGGAAACAGCTATAAAACTTCACCATTTGAACCCACTGAAGTTGTCATTTAAGCATTCTAAGTAATTAAAAATAGTATTGTCTTTAAAGTAAAGTGAATAATTACCTGCTGTACTCAGGCCATAAATTAGAAATTTTCTATACCGACAAGTACATGTACAAAAAAATAGTAATAAGTGTTTGTGGGGAAAAAAAAAAGCTGTCTGAAAAGTAAGCTTTTGTTCTATACATGACAGTAGGAAACAGAATGCCTAATAATCACCCATTTAGCATTGGTAGCAGGGAAAACGATACAAAACCATTTCTTGTTTCACTGGATGTTCAAACATAGGCATTACTCGAGTTACATGAAGAACAGAAAGAGGAAAAAAATTGAAATGACTGAAGAAATTGCTCAAAATCTCAGTAATGCTGTCTTCCATGCAATCATAAGTGATGGATTTAAACTACTTTAAAAATTCAATGAATATATTTATTTTAAAAATACACCTGCAAGACATCATTTTGTTTTCATTTTGAACAGTTGTGTGCTAAACCTCTAAAAATGTTTGGAAATAACAATGTATTGTTAATTATAGTAGCACTGTTAAGCACCATCAGAATTACTGAACTTACCTAACAACTGCACTATTACTAACTTTGAACTTGAAATAATATCTTTATTATAACGTACCCTCTTGTTTTAATACATCATGAATTATTTTAAATACTTCTTATCACACAGTGAAATATGACCTAGACTAGATTTGACTGTATCATTTCAAACCATTCATTTCCCCTCTATTTTTGTTAAGAAATACATCTTGAAAGCATCATGGCTAGAAGTCAGAATTTGAAGTTACAATATATAAACACAACAGACCATATTATTACTGAAAGAGATTTTTGTTGATAAGTTGGTCTACTATTCACTACATTGCCTTCTTTGGAGGAAAAATGAGTAGCTACTATTTACAATTTGGACTACAACCTGAATTCACTGAAATCAGTGGGAGATTTTGCTATTAATTTTGGTAGCAGCAGGATTGAACCATTAATGTAATAAAATAGGTAGTGTAAAAAAATTCCCAGCTCAAATCATTACTGAATTAGCAGCCTGCAATTTATTTGTAGCATCTCAAGTTGCTGGATAAAATTAAACACCTACAAATCTAGTTATGAAAGATATATAAAGTAAAAATAGATAATAATTAAAAATCTGACCTAACTAGTTATCAAATTACTATTTGATGTATAAACAAATCCTAATAGGTGCCTTTAATTTAACACTAGTGATTGCCTAGGAAAAGCAGATAATATTTTTATGGCTAAAGTTTTTTTCAGTTTAAAAACTTATGTTGTGCCTTTTGTAGGGTATCTCTAAAATTATCTCAGCAGTAAATTGCTTGTGCTTGTCTGCTGATTGTGATGTGAAGAGGCTGGTTGGGCCAGCAGCTGAAGGGCTCTATTTATACACCTGGCTGGTTAGATTGAATGGACCTGCAGGAAGAGCCACCCCCATCAGAGCTTCTTCAATGGTCTCCATCTTGACCTTGAATTTGACCTTTGCTATGGTCCACTTCCATCTCCATAAAAATGAGCCCAAGGCTAGATTGTCATCTATTTGCTCTTTTCTGTTTTCCTGGGTTTGATGATATATTCCTAGAGCTGCTGAAACCAGATTAATTATCACACTTTGTTGTGAATCATAGGAAAAGTGTTTGCAGTGCACAAGTGAATAGGTGCATGCAATTTCTGACAATGCTGAACTGGCATTGTTATTCAAATCAGAAAATGCTGATTACTAGGGTAACATTGGGAAAGAGGTTCCCACCACAGAATGAAATGAAAGGTCAAACAGCTTAAGGGGATCAAACAAATAAAATATGCAAGATAAGCAATTTCCCTACTCCTACGGCTCTGATCTCAAACTAAAGCTCTTCCCTCCACATTTACTCTCACTGTGAAGGTAGCACGTACAATGAACAATCACTTCATTGGTTTAGATACAGCAGATCAACTTACCAGAAGTAAAAATTAGAATTTCAATTATTACAGATGTTTTCCAGAATTTATCAGGGCAGGAACTTGATTTATCAATGTGTTCCCTTTTGACTCTTTTGAAGGTAAATTAATAAAATGTGCACAGGTCCTAGTACCTATGTTTCAAGTAATTGTATTTTGTGTGTAATAAGTGAAAGGATATTATTATTTAATTTTTCTTTTAATTGCTGGGTAAACATGCCATAAATTTCAAATTAATATTGTAAAGGAAATATAACATATCAGCCTTGGGTTTGAGTAGATCATTTCTCATTTCTACAAGGCATAATTTTTTTAAATTTCAATTTTTTCCATGTACAGACACTACAGACAGAATTGTACAGCCCTATACTTCTTCTGAGCTATATACTCCATTAAGTAACTATTTTGGGTGGCAGGCTGTGTTTGGGCATTCATTGAGAGCTCGTGGGTTCAGTATCCTGACTAGGATCGCTCCATTCTGGTACTCTTTGATGGTCACCTCCGGTCATTGGTGCTGGTGTTTCCAGCAATGGGTACCAAATACTGCAGAATTTTTTTTTTCTTTTTTTTTTTTTACTTTTTTTGTTTGTTTGCTTTTTAATTTTATGGGTCATTAGAATGTTTAAAATTTTAACCTCACCATTACACAGTTTCAGATTATGGTTTTGCTAATGCTCTCACAAACAGAATATTAGAGCTAGGTACACAGTTTGACTGCAATAAATATTATAGAAATTATTTGCCTTGCAGATCTTTCTTCTTTTTAAAATCCTTACCATAAATTTGATTGCTTTTCTCAAGACAAATCTGCTATAGTTTGTTTAGGTATTTTTAACTAATTGATTAAACTGATTTGAGCATGTTTGAAAAGCAAGTTGCAGAACTATCTGCATGAATAACTGTTGTAACAGATGGAAGTATTGGTACAGAAAATACTCTTATAACCACCCAGTAATGTGCAAGGGAAAGGATTACCCATTACCTCAGACCATCCACAGTCACTGCTCCAAGAAGTCATGGGTGCCTTGGTTTGTTCATTGCTTCTATGTGGCAACCAAATAATGGATAGATTTTTGGCATTCTCATATAGTTTCTGAGAAGGATTAATGTGTAATGAGAAGAAGAGGAGCAAAGGCCAAGGATGACAGCAGTCTATTTGGCCTTAGCAACACATTTTTAATCACCATAGTTTTAATCACCAAAACTATTTGATTACTCATTAGGGTTTCAAAAAAGCATTTAATTAGAGCTTCCTGGGTCAAATTTGGGTCGGCTCAGCAGAAAGTATAATATTCTCCATTTTTATTCTGCCTTCTATAAATTAACTTCAGAAGGAGTTAAACAATGGTAGCACCGTGGTACAATGCCTTACTTGTTATTTGTTGTCAAGGAAAAGGTGCCCATTGCTGACTTCTGTACTCTTTGCCATTAGATAAATAGACACACAAACTTCTGGCTCTTCGGACCCTGCAATCCTTTATCCCCACGAGAAAACCATTAATCTTTTGCATCAGAACATACATCAAAAACTAGAAGCAAGATACCCATGATTCCTTGTATTCTATTCCCCTGGGCTCTCTGTGCAAAGACAGAGAGATTGATTTTTACTTTTTAAGGTGGATTTGCTCTTAAATTAGCCCTTTTATTTTTTTGTAGCATTTCTTTCTATAAAATCACAGTAATGGAGGAAAAGCAGAACCAGCAATACTAACTAGATGAAACATGGATCTTACACACACACGTGCACACACACACACACTTTTCAGATTTTAGAGAAATTCCAAGCAAGTGAAACTTTTTTGAGTGAGAAAGCTACAGGGATTTAATATTATGATAACACTACCAAACACCCTGTAACTGTGATACCCCTGCAGCTTAGTCCATCCTCTGGAAAGTGAAATCCTGCCTTGCAGCAGAAGTGGATATGGCCCCAGGCGCCCGAAGGGGAAGGCACGTGGCCAAGGGCTGCAGCCCCAGGGTGAGCCGGGGGCACACAGGGCACAGGGATCCACACACACCGCCTTCCCATTAGCTGGTGGCAGGGCTCCAAGGAAAGCAAGGCTTGCTCGGCACTAGGCACAGGAGGACGACTATTCACACGTGTTTACAGAAACAGCTGTGAGGGGAAGGCACGAATTTACAGCAGCGTCAAATACACGTGGTGGCTGTCCATGATTCTGCCAGGGAAAGGAAAGGAAGATGAGGAATCAAAATTAAATTCTTAATAAAAAAAAGATAATAATAAATAATAATAATAAAAAAAAAGATAAATAATAAATCCTCGGCATACATGAGAAAATTTTAACCTTGCATTTTTTGCTCTTTTTCTTTTTTTCTCAATTCCAGACACAAAAGATGTGAATGGGAAAGGAAATATGAGCTCTGACCTCTACCCCATCTCTGCACTTCTGAACCAGCTTTCAGTTGTGTAAAACCAAGCAAGAAATAAAATGATACCGTAAATCAAGCTAGTTTTGGGACTGGAAGACAGAGTATGTTTACAAATTACTCTCTTTCTGTTTGAATAAGTTTATTTCTGCATGTGTTCCCCAAATGTTTTATTGTAAATCTGATATTGATGATTGTGCTAGCCAAGAATTATCATTGAACTGTGAAGAATTTTTTTTTTTTTTTTTTTGTGGATTGTGCAATAAATCTGTCCTCTTTTTTCTTTACATTTTTAAGACAGTCTTTATTTTGGGGGCATGACTCCTTTTTATCTGTTATTTCACTCTGTTTTATTGCCTGGATACTTGTAATGGCTGCTATTACTAAAATACAGTCTTTTATCAGAAGAACTACAGAATTTAAGGTTATTTAATACAGTCTTTTAACACACTCATAATACACTAATTCAAAAGAGGAAAATAGATATGACTATCTGGCCTTCAGGCCACAGGAACCAGCTGCTCAGTGAAAAGTCTGATGAGATAGGATCAACTTTTAAATGAGGAATGGATTCCCACAAATCTTACTGCAGAACATCTCCAAAATTCGTAACTCCTTTTTGTGTAACAGAGCAATTCTAGTGAACCAATGTTCTCTGAAAGCAAGAAAGACAGGTGAAAAAAGCTTAATATTGTTGGTCATACAGTACTAGTAGTTTTCCCTGCTTAAAAGTTCCATTCTTTTTGAGTGTGCCTGTTTGCAGTGAGCAGTCGAGGGACTGTTGCAAGAAATGTCCCTTTCCACTCAGCATCTCTCATGCTGCTTTGGATGTGACTGAGTTGCAGAAGTTACTGCAGAGTTCGCCCCGCACCCAGGGGATGGCACCAGGAGAAGCAGATGATGCACCAACATCTGTCATGCAGCAACCTACCCCTGTTCCTGCTGCTGTGGGAGAAAACATTCAGAAAGGGAGACAGACAGTTCATTAAGCTGAGGAGTGTCTCAGAGGTGTGGTGGAGAGTGCAAGGGACTTGGGCGGGCACATCTCAGTTTTAGGATAACAAGAAGGACTGAAAAAAAGGAAAAAATTTCTTTCCTCGCCCCAGAAGGTGAATTATTGTCACTAAAGGAGTGGAGGCTAAATGAAAAACATTTTAAATACCCAGCCATGCATCTATGTGGATGAGCTTCTCAAGTTTAAAATGTGGGAAAAAAACTGATAAATGAAAAAAACCCAAACACATATGCCAGTTAATCAAACTCTGTTATTCAAGACCTGTGTTTCTTGATTTACAAAGGCCTGAAAGTACTTGAAATGGTTGTGAGAAGGCATGAACTGATGAACATCATACAGTATCAGTATCATTGTTACAACCTGCACAGACCCAAGATTTGCTTTTGAACACTTACACTGGTGCAGTGTCTGTAGTTCCCATACCACTAGTAATGACCTCTGAGTTTTAGCAGAAACACTCATATTCTTACTGAGAAAGCACCATTGCTGAGGTGTTTGGCTCTTAACATTAATATCCTGAGCTTGTTAATACCAGATTGCTGAAAGAACTCACAATCTCAATGTAAAATTTCCTTAAAAATAAGTTACCTATTAAGACCACAAGGAAACTTGGCTTGTAACATACTTGGAGTCACTCTTAGTGTTTACAATTCCATCAACAGTTTAAACTATAATGAGAAATTGTATTTGGCATTTTATAAACACAGTTGTTAAGGCAGATGGAAAATATTTTAATATTCAAATAGTTCCATCATTTGTTTATGTATTGTATTTGTTTATGTTATGTATTGTTTATGGCCACTGGGATCAGTCATGAATCCTGTGAAATTATGGGATTTGTTTTTAATCTTCAGGGACTCTGTCATTTGATATTTTTTTAAATCCTCGCATTGTGTGCATATTAGCTTTTTGCCAACAACTATCTAATGGGTTTTATTCTGTGGCCCTATTTCAGACATGCTTTAAACAGCATGGTCAAGCAATTTTGAAATCAAAGGTCTTAGAGACACATTGGAGGTAAATTCTGCCTCTAATTTAGTGCTCTAATTGTTGTAAAGGTCTTTAGTTGCACCATGCACACAGGTCAGCTCAGCTTTGAGTGAATAAACCTCAAATGCCACAGCTTGATTTCCTCATATCTCCATCATAATTGTATGTCCTGATTTACCACTTAACTGTCTGTATTAGTTCAGGCTTCACAAAAAACCTCTCAAAATTGGTGAAATAATTAGTTTATGTGCAGTTAGCTTGGAGAATCATCTTGCCAGGACATGACACATCACATTTGTTCGCATTTATGCCTGTCAACATGTCTCTTATGTGTCATACACATAAGAGAGAGTTCCCAGTGAAAATAGGCAGGAACTTTGCAGTATGGCTTGAGATTCACCATGATGCCATTAAAATTTTTAAACTCTGGTTTAGAAAAACCGCTGGTGCCATCATAGAACTCACTATGAAAGTTCAGGTCTTAAGTTATAGGATTTGTACTTTTATACATTTAACCTTAGAACCCAATCAGTTTTCTTGTGGCAGAAATTATTTCTTTCTCTCTAACTGAAAGACAGAATATTCTGTAGTACCCCAAGACTGCCTTCTGAGAATTACAAGATTTTACTTCATAGGGGTTCAAGATTCATTACTTAAGGTTCACTGACTACTATATCCATCCTGGGGGGGCGACTGAGTGCCAAAAGCCTCTTCTGCTTCTTCTGTCTCTTGAGCTTCAAAATGCATAAATTGAAACTAGCATCTTGCCTTAAAATAGCAATAATAATGAAAATTAATAAAGTCATCCCTAAAAACACACACACAGAAAATCCGTGAAATTTAGGTGCCAGCCTGATATTGCCTAGTGAAATGTGACTGACTTAAGTGTAAACATCTTAACAGTTTGGGGATTTACAACTCTAGTAAAGTCTTCAGCCTACATCACAATTATTACTGTCTTTTCAGAATAGTTAACACAGTTAATCACATTAGCAGTCACTATGTCAACATTCATCAACTATAATAAGAAAGTGAGTACAGGAATAGGTCTTTCCTACTGGATAGAAAAGCTGCCAGTTTTCAAAGCCTGCAACTTTTTAATGTTAACCTATTCTTATTGAAAGCATTGGATATTAAAATACAAAGCTAGATTTAAAATTAAAAAACAAAACAAACAAATCCTAACAAACAAACAAACAAACCCCTTATAAATAGTTATTCAAATATCCAGTACTTATCCCAAGAAGTTATTGTAAAAATGCCAATTGCCACACAGAATAACACACATCTGAATAACAACAACAGAAGACATCTGAACAACAATAACATATCCTCTGTGTCTTGCACCAGTGCATCAAAGTCTGGTCAAAGAGCCAAAATCTAGAAAGGCTGATAAAATTATATTCAAGTTCAGGTAAAGCAAGTAAGAGAGAAGCAGTACTCCTTATACAGGGAAAACAGAAGTAGGTATCAGCAAGGAAGACTGATGACAAAACTTCCTTATTATCGAGAGTGTTAGTACTATGAAACAGGCCTCATAGGCACTGTAGAGATGTTATTTCATTCATATAATCCTTATCAGAAAACTAAGATATTATCTTCAAAGATTCAGATATTATTCTGTTATAGAAATACCTTTATTTTATATGGATTTTTTTTTTGTGTTTAAGATATGATGGAAATATTACTCATTGAATAATTTAATCTCTGTTGCATTTTGATATGCAGAAAACAATAGATGAAAACTACAATCTAAATCTGGGAGTTTTTTTTAATTATTTGTTTCTTTGAAAATTGCTCAACCATTTCTTTGAATGATCTATTTTTTGATCAATACTTAAAAAAACTTCCTCTATTCTAGATATATAATATCTTCTTTCTCTTTAAGAGGCCTTTTCCAAATTGAAGAGTTTTATTTTATTCAGTACTCTTTCACACAAGAATTTCCATATCTGTTTGATCCCTGTCATCTTTCCAGGTCTGTTCTCTAATTCTACTACACCCATTTTTAATGTCTAGTGTTAGTCAACACAGAGGCATAATGACACTTCAGGTTTAGTTCTACTTCTTCCACAAAAATTTCCTGTAATTCTCGTTGCTTTTTTTTTCTGAGAGTCAAACTGTTTTTTCAAAGACCTATCCACACCTACACCTTTACTGCCTCCCTTAGTGCTGAGTTGGAGTCTAGCACTGCATTTATACACAGAGTTACACTTCCAGAGGTACAATATTCTGTGACATGTCTATCATGTAAGTTTTTCTGCTGGGCTGAGAAAAAGAAGGACGAAACTTACTACTGGAGCATGTTTTCCATTGCACCTCAGCGCCTGTCATTTCTCAGCTGACCCTTGAGTGATAAATCTATAAGAGAAATAAACTCTGTAACTGTTACACTTCATACAGTTAAAGTATAATTGATCTTGAAATAAACTCTGTAACTGTTACACTTCATACAGTTAAAGTATAATTGATCTTGAAGTCCTGGTCTTGAAGAAAAGCCTACCTTATTAGTATTTTCCTCTGAAGGATCCCATCAGTAGAGGAAAGGGATAGGGTCTGTGGAGAGGAACCTAAGAAGCAAATCTGGGGTAGGTACCTCTCTCTAAGGAATGGACCACTGCTTGCATTGCAAGGCTGTGGCCTTCCCAGTTTTTAGATAGGGGAGGAACAATCATGTCAATCTTTTCTTCTTTTACAGAAAAACAGCTGGTAAAATAACAGGGCTCACTGGTGATGTATGAGTGTTGTGCTGGGCACAAACCACCTGCTGCACCGATTTGCAGACCAGGGCAGATCAGTAAAACTCAAGCTCTCCCACATCCAGGTGGCTTGGTTGGATAATGGACATGCCCCAAGCTATTAATTATACACTGCAGTTACTAAAAACTCTGTGTTGGGTTCTACAATGGGTGCTGAATAAAGTGCAAAGCATTAGACGCTGATGCAAGGAAGGGTAGCCTGTCAAGACTGTGAGATCAGGCTGGGAAAGGAAATAACTCTATGATAGGTGCTTGTTAAATAAACTTTGCATGCTTTTTTTATTTATTTTTTCCCCTCCCTCCTGAGCAGGGCAAAAAAAAAAAAAAAAAAAAGTAATCATTTGTATTACAGTTATTTGCAATCTAATTTGCCAGGCCAAAGGATAGTCTGAATGATCTAATTCTCAATATACTACAGGACCGAGGTGAAGTACAAATCATCTTAGAGGAGCAAATAATTTTGTTTCAATTGATCAGTTTTTTAGGCAGTATCCTTCGGTTGAGACTTTTCAGATAAGTAAAGTAAATTAGGTTGAAAACAAAATGCTGGTTCCTGAAATGTGGATTTTGCAATGTATTTTTTATCTGATAGAAGCTCAGCATTTCTTCTATCCGCTGGAGGCCCACTGAGCTCCACATACTGTACTCTATCAAAGCCCAGTTCTTTGCAGCTCAGTGAATAAAATACTGCAGTTTCTCCCATTGACTGACTGAAATAAAATAATCTATGATGCATGAACAAGTCTAAATGAAATAATAATATCCTTAGCAGTGAAAAACGGATTGGTAATACAGTAATTGAGCAGATTTATTGCCATCTCCTTGAGCTAGCCTGCTGAAACAGCCTGCTATTTTATTTAATCTCATATCAGAGGAATTACTGGCTGGTAATCCATTGTTAAACATCATTTAGAATGATGGATGAAAATGTCAGCTTTTCCAACATAATCAATTCATATCTCATTAGCACATATTATTTATGATTCTCATAATGGGACCTGCAGGGGTCTCCAGGGGGAAATGGAGACCTCAGCTGTTGTTGAAATGAGATGAGATATACTGTAGCTTATGAGTTAATAACTGCATATAAAAAATACTTCCCCACAGTATTGATTGTCTTTACCATTTTGCAAACGAATTCAGTGTCTTGGCTTCCCCTCTTGCTGTGTATGGCAGCTCTTCCATCTATTCATTTTGTTGCTCATAATTCAGTGAGAAAAATATTAAAAAAGTATATAAGAAAGATTATTTTATAAATAACTTTTAAGACCCAGGGTAGGGGAGTGGTAGGAGTCTTTGCATGTAAAGTAATAAGAAACACTTTACTGCTCTGTTGCTGTTTGCTAAGGACTTTGGGCACTTTTTTCCCCCTCAGTCCCTATGAAGACAAATCGACATATTTCTCCAGCTACAGCACAGTTGCATTTTAAGGATACTTTCTACCGTATGCTGCCTCAAAGACCGATGAAAAGCAAACCTTGATTCATGGATTTAATGCAGCTGATGGTGCAGCAGTAATCATGGTCACAGTGTCAACTGCTGCCTCAATTAAACTACATTTGAGAATCATTTTATGCTTCAGCTCATAAACATCAATAAAGGAAAATGAGTAATAAATGACTGTCTAGAGTACAAAGGACCAGCTCATATTTCAGATGAAAATGAAGACAAAATGTAGCTTTTATTTGCCTGTGGAATTCCCATTAACTGCATCACTGACAGGAGGGAGTTGGATCAATAGTTGGCTGGCCGCAGAAAACAGTTTCTGGCTGTTCAGCAGCCAATGCAAAAGGAAAACTGTCATATTGTGATCTTTATCAGGTAATCTTCATTACACCAAACCAATGATATATGTATATGCTGGTCAGCTAGGGGCACTTCTAATTCCTGCTTCTATTTGTGATCTGAGCACAGTGTGCTCACGAATTATTTGTTTACAGCCATGAAAAACCTTCAGTGTTCATCTCTTTTATTCTTTTTATAGGTAATCCATAACTGGTAACTTTCTGTCAAGACTACTTTATTCACTCAGAATTTTTAAGAAAGCAACCTCAGTATCAAAACTTATCTTTCTTCCTGTTTAAGAGGTATCTTCTGGTAGCCTTTGTTTGTGGTTGCTGATGTTGAGGCTTGACTGAAAGATTTACTGACTATCCTTCTGTAAGTTCTTGGAGGGTATTTCTGCCTTTATTGCAAACGTTTCTGGGCTTATTTGAACAAAGGCAACTGCCAGCTGTGAAGGGAAAAACAGCACTCTCTGTGAGCTGTCTGCTTTCCAGGTGGCAGCTTGTATGGATAGAAAACTATACATAAAACACAATCATCTCCTATTTTTCCTCATTCCAGACATTCAGAGCAGCAATATTTTACTCCTTTGCATTGCTCTATAATTCACACAGCTTCATCTCAGTGTATGCAAGGTGAGGATCTGTACATGCAGGACACCAGCTCTGGCTCACTTGTTGTGTGCCTCCTGGAAGAGCAGTTTCTCAGAATACAGAAATCATTAAAACATCACCACTTACAAATTTAAAATAAGAGAGAAAAAGTCACTTCCCCTTCACACAATGATAACTGAAATCAAAGTATCAAAATCTCTACCCTGATTTTAACATAACTCCATTGCTTTTACACTTATTCATTACTCCATTTTTTTGTACTATTATATACTGTTTCTCTGTTTTAATTTGACCCTGTGAAATTAAAGTCTCCAGTATGGAACTTAATGCCAAGAATTTAAATAAATGAATAAATAAATAAATAATGGTTCGTAGCTAAAATTTATGTTTCCTTTAAAACTTTCAACTTATTACAATGAACATATACTTTTACTATAATACACAATAATGTTTGACCTGCAAAGAATGCATATGCAATTGAGGATGATCATTAAAGCTGATGTTTGCATGGATCTTTATGGCATTCCTAGAAGTTCTTGTTCTCTCTGTCTCAGTCCTTGAATTCTGCTCTTCATCCTCATTCTTTTCATCCTATCACCCTTCATTTACTTTCTGCTTTTTTTTCTGTTTTCCTTCTTCCTCCCCAGTTCCTTTCCAGTCTCTGATAGTAATGCTATATCCTACATTTCCTGCTACACATTTCCCTTCACTTTCACTTGATAAAGACAGTGATGCAGAATGATAAGATGAAAATGAAAAATATGTATACTGCATGTAACTTTAATAAGTATCTACTAGAATATTTTCTTTCAGCGTCATCCCATTTCTTTTCAGTCTCCTCAGCAACCTTTATCTCCTCCTCATCTTGTGTTCTGGCTTTTTACCGCAGCAAAACTCTAACCTTCTGTCCCACATATTTATTCTTCCCACCATGCTTATTTGTTCTTCTAGTCTCTTTCTACAAAAATCTTAATATCCTCTGTCTCTTCAGACCCTTTTCCAGTCCACCTTTTCCCCTCTCTCTTTTCATAATTCTCTTCACTGCTTTAGCTTTCTTCTGAGTTTTATGTCTCCATGAACATCATAAATGCTTCTTCCAAAACTTGTCACAATCTGGTGATTTTCCCAATCTCCCATGCTGTATCCTCCTTGAAAAAAAAAGCAAGAAAATAATATTTGAGTAACTTGATTCTCATTCACCTCTCTCATGGGAGAAAAAAGAGAATAAGAAGACACCATTTTTATTAAGTTCTCTGCCACGGATTTTCATTTTTCTGGATTGGTCATTCTCCTTCCTGAAAAAAATTGATTCAAGATCTCAATGATTGGTTCAGTTACAGCAACTGCTCTTGGCAGTCTATACAAGACAGTTGTAAAAATGACATTGGATCTGCCATCATGCTTACCAAACCCCTACCAGCAAGGACACACCACTGGAACCTATCTGCTGTTCATATCAGTGAGAAATATATCACCAAGAGGAGAAGCACAGTCTAGCTTTCCTAGCAAGCAGAGTATTTCTCCTCAAATGCTAAGATTTTTTTTTTTAAGGAATGTTTTTAATTTTTCTGAATTTGATTTTACTAACACTCTAAAGATTTCCAAACAATCTGATGGTTAGACCAAGTTGATCCTGGCTTTTTAGCACAATTAGACTAGAAATATGAAATTCATCTTCAAAAAATATGAAAAATTTGTGTCTGATCCTTTCAGTCAAACTTCCTTTTCTTAGACTAAACACAGAGCAAATAAAAAAAACACCACAGGATATGGTTTTCTGAAAGGAAAACCTGGTCAGCATTGCTCACAGCAAGACATTCATTAAACCCAAATTTTAATCAGCCACAAAAAGAGGGGAAGTATAGGTTTTAAATTAGTACAAGTTGAAAATATGATAATAAAAAAAGCAAAATTCAATCAGCTGACATCAGTGGCATGTTTTATTATGTGGTTTTATTTTGCTTTTAGTGCATGAGTATTATCTTTGTAGATAACCAAAAGACACTCCTGAGGAAAGGTGGCACTAAGAAAGGGAAGTCACCTTGTTCACTGCAATGGAGGTAGATGTAATCTCCAAACTGAGTAACCAAATATCATTTTTGAGGTTATAAATTGGATGCATAGTCAGCAATTAAAAAGGGGTTGCTAAAAAAAAAACCAAAAAACCCCTCCAAAACCAACAACCAAAACCACAAATAAACAAACATCCAAGAAAAGGGCATAGGACATGTTGCAATATGTGAGGTGTGAGGGGTGGGAGTCTGCCAGATCAAATGGACTAATATATTATTCCTTTGTGAGATGTTGTGCTATGCTTTGATAAAGACTTCAGGGAATTGTTATTTTTCATAATTTACTATATCAGATATAATTAACGCTAGGCTACAGCTTTATCATTAGGCTACAGAAATAAAGGCATGTGCTTTTTATTTCCTGTTAACAGTTGATGCTCTAATTAATTTTTGAAAAGTAGATGTGAACCTGATAGCAAGCTTTGCGAATACTAACCCATTGCCCTGGACATGCTCAATCCACCCCTGAGTTGCAGATAAATGGCATTTTAAGGCATGGCTAATATGATAAAGTTTTTATAAATATTTTCCAGGTGGTTGGAGAATTCAGCTGTAATCCAATAAATATTGGCACTAAAATATTATTTTCTTCATTAATATAAATAAACAATTCAGCAACTGCTTTGACAATTATATTCACTAAATACATTATTTGTATGAGTCCATGACACTTGAGATGTAATATAGGAAAAGTGTCTTGTCTCACTGACTTTATAAATAAACATGCTAAGCAAAAAAATTTAAATATTAATATTTACTATGCTTTACTCACTATATAAATTAGTTCCTGGCTTCCCCACCCCTTTTTGCACTTAAGGGATATGTAGTTCGTTATATTGAGTGAAAGTAAAGGTATGCACTGCTTTATGATTAGAACTAAGAATAGTGTGTATCTAATATATCATATTGAATGAAAGACTTCATAAATCAGTTATACAAGGGATCATACAATGCTTTTAGTGAATTTCCAAAGTGTTATAAAGACTATAAATCACTTTTGATTAATCAACTCACAATATCAGATTTTGGCAATAGTTACCTGTTGTGTCCTTATAAGGTGCACACTAGGAAGACAGGTATTGTCTGGAACACAGAGGCTTAAGAAAGAAAACAAGAGGAAAATCTGGCTACACTATTGTGCATATCCACAGCTCTCAACATCTGCTGCAACAGGGCAGATCTTTAAGACTTTCAACAATCTGGCCTTTAGTCTAGAATATACAGTAGAAATAATGCAAGTTTTGAATTGATGTAAAAGAGCAGGCAAATCCTAATTTTGCGAAAATTTACAGAGTGCTAAACATCAACTGAATTAAACACACAGTCAAATCTTTCTACCATCTCATCATTTCCTTAGATGAACTGAGTACTGGAATGAATAACATAGCTCCCTTTTCTAGATCTAACACTATGTGTATGTAAGGGAGCAGAATCACAGATTTACCCGTGTCTTGAAGGCTACATGCCTGTATTTAGCTAGGGACCACTGCAGATTAGTTTTTCCAAAGAAAATGCCGTTGAAGAATGAAATCCCATGCACATAGTAAAAGACATCTGACATCAATATTTAATTTTATTAGTTATACTACAGGTACTCTAGGGAACCTGATGGAAAGCCTTCTTAGTATTGATTAGAATTCAGCAATCCCACTGCACACTGTTCAAAAAAATATTCAATTACAATTAATTTTTCAATTCAGGACAATTTAAAATTTATTATGAAAAGTTAATAAAGCTAGATAAATTTGGACCACACTGGGATTTATGACTTGGCGATGGAAATACTAACTAGAAATTACTATGATTTTTGATTTGCATAATTAATGCTTTTAATTCATTCTAATTGCCTGTACAAGATTACAGTAATGATGTTGGTTTAGCATTTTGTGGAAACTTCAGATTTACCTTTTTCATGTGAAAGATGACTATTAGTATCCTGTGCTTTCTCAGTTTCTGACAAAAGAGATTTAAATGCAACAGTAATGAACCAATTGTTAATCAAAATGCAATGAACACATTAGACTCGATATACCTAATTTCGAAAAAAATCAGTTTATCAGTTTTGTCATATCAGAAGCCTCTAGACATCTATCTTCTCTGTGTCATGAAGAGGATTCCTTTGGGCTATCCTCGACTTATAAATGTTACTTCCTTAATTATTTTCAATACACTCTGGTTCTTGGTCGTTCTTGGAATCACCAAGAACAAAAGTGTCTGTGGAGAGATTAGGATTCAAAGCAGATAATAATGTTTATTTTTAAAGTATCATGAAATTAAAAGTAGAACAGATTACAATTTCTTTTAGGAGAATTATGTTAAAGCTCAGATAGATTTAACCTGTTTATGTGAAAATATGATTCTTTTTTACAACATGCAATGCTAGAGTGACAGACTTAAAGCACTGTCACTGGCTCTAAGGTATTCAGTGCTGGAAAGAGTTGTTTGCCTTTTCTTGTAGAAAACACAGAGAAACATATTATTTCTTTACTGCTGGCAGTGGAAAGCTCTCTCAAGATTTACTCCTCCCACATGTTTTGGGTAGATCAAACAGATAAGCAAGAAATCACACCAAGTGAAAAATTGGAAAGAAGCAGAAGAGTTTTGCAGACTTCCAAAAAGGAAAGCTAGGAGGAGTTAAGAGGCTCCTACTGGACACCTCTAATTTTAAATTTCTTGTTATGAATCACGCAGTACTACATTGAGGATACACACACACCCATACCAACATCAGCATTTAATTTGAGGATTAGGGTAATTGAGATTTCTCCCTGTGGATCCTGCCCTGTCTCACTGCTCAGGTCTCCTGGAAGGGAGGGGAACTGTTCTTGGAAAACAGAAAAGAATTAAATGAAAATTTTGTGCTGCCAAAGTAGCTGGTCCAAGACAAATGACAGAACAGAAAATGATGATTTTCTTGGCCTGTAAAACTTAGTCCAGGCCGAGAAGGCAAGCTGCATGCTAACTCGCAATTCATGACCAAGATACTTGGAAAATTTGGATTCCAGTAACTAATCTTATTTAGGCAGCTCTGTTATTTCTTTCTACTTTGTTTTCAAAAGTGCTGAGTTATAGACTGCAAGAAGTGAAATGAGAGTGAAGGATGAACGCTTTCAAGGAAGTAGTCACTCAAGGACCAGAGATTTAATAGGAGCAGCTAAACAAAAAATTTACCTTAGTAACAGTTGCAGCAGGTGGTGAAGAACCATTGGCTCAGTTGCATGTTCTATTGCATCAGTTTGAAATTTCAAGCTTATACTTTGTGTGCATCATTTTTGGATACTATCACTTTTAATTCAATACACAAAATTTTGATGACAATATCTACGGGAACAAAAAATCAACTAAGAAGTGTTTTCCAAATGTTTTAAATTAACTTAATTAAGATCCAGTCTAAATTAAATAAAATTATTACCAAATAATGTGAAGGATTCTACTGCTGTTTTAAAGATATCCTCTAAAGACTCAATAATTAATTGGCAGCTGAAAAGAAAATGAGCACATGTAGACAAGAAATTGATTCACTTTAAGTCAGGGGAGCAAATTGTTAGGAGGGGTGCTCTTGAGGAAGGGAAGATGTTTGAGGTTCTCTCTCTTTTTTTTTTTTTTTTTTTAATTTACATAAAGCGTAGAAAGCTTTTCAAAGCAATGTTTTGGGTGAAGAATTTGCATAAACCTGCTAAGCAAGTAAAACGCTGGCATGTAGGTAAGAGTTTGTCCGAATGTTTGGAAAGGCAGCCTTGCATATCTGGGTATAAAATAGCATAGACAAAAGCGCACATCAAACAGCACAGTGGGGCAAGGATCTCAGAGCACTATTCTTGCTGTGCACTGGACAGGGACTTCTCATTTCACACATCATCATTCGCAGTTTGCTGCAGCCACTCGACAGAGTCAGAGCACATCAACAACACACAAAATGAAATATTTCAATGTGGTTTTCCTTTGGAAAATGAGAGATGTAGGATTTTGGTTTCCATTGCCTTAGGGTAGAAAAAACACACACAGTCAGACAGAAAGATGAAAGTTGCTGGCCAGACTTACTCTTCTTCTGATATCCAATAATGCACTGGGTGAGAAAAAAAAAAAATTACTGTCCCATAATAAAAAACAATTTCTGAGCTGAGAGCAGTAAGCAGGTTGTATCTTGCCATTTTCACCCAGAATAATATAGGTGTTGTTTAGATGAAGGAAAAATATAATTGAGTAACAAAAATGATAAAAATAACCTCTGTTCAGAGAAAAAAACAGGTTGTGTATTCTGAGCCTGAGTTCTCTCTCTTCTCACCCCAGTCCATCTCATTCAGTACCTGGTGTTTTTAAGAGTCAGATTTGTTGCTGTAACACATGGAAGGATGACGCCAAATTCTCTGTAATATTATCAGCCAGCCAAAGACAAAGGACATTAAACTATTGTCATGAAAAACAGGTGCAAGCTTCTGGCAGAGCCCATATTTGAAATGGTGTTTCAATTTTACCGTGATTTTTAGTGAACCGTCCATATTAGTTGTGTCTGTAGCTGACTGCAGTGCCTTTAAGGCTCTTTATACCTTCTTAAGTCAGCTTTTGGAAGATCGATATGAAACACTAATAGGAAAAGTAAAAGCAACTTAACATGCACTGTGACCATAACAGCACACATTTGAATATATTCTACCAGGCAATACCATTGCCTGGTAGAAGATCATAGTAACCTAAAAAAAACCCAAAACTCAAATCCAAAGAAAATTCTGGAATTTAATTTTTTTTTTAATTTACATTACAAAAATTCTAGAAATGTTAAAAACAATACAAGAAACCACAGTGTGCCAACCTCTAACCTGATTTAAAACTAAAGTATCTGGAAAGTCATTGTAAGGGGATAAGGGGAGATCCAGAGAGTGAATGGCACTTTCTACAGAGTAAATCATGCTGTGCATTATCTTTAGGTGATTATCAATGACAATTCAAGGAATATTGTTCTTAACCACAATGCAAATCTCCTCAGATGTATTTCCCATGTCACTTAATATCTACCACCCAAACTTTTCAATCACTTAATCAACATTAATACTAGAATTACTATTAAAGAGGTCTTTTAGCATTCTGATGCTCAATTACCTTCTGACCTGTTTCAAAATTGAAATTATTTTGTGGTAAATTGTGGTAAATGTTCAGTTCTGAATACTGTTCATATATGGTATTTTTCTCCCACATCAAAGAGGTCTTTCAAAGAACTTCAAATATTAGGAATTAATTTTAACTCCTATGGGTAAACAGTAGGAAAGCTCATACACAGTGAGCTTGTTCTAATTTAGACACAAGAGTCACAGCAAATTTAAACTCAGGAAGTTCTTGTTCTTTTTGCCATGTTCTAGACAATAATCTAATTTCCCATCTGTTTAGCATGAGGAATGCCAATGAAACTGATAACTCATCTAGGACTAGAATGATTTTAAATTGCATATTTAGTGGACATCTCCCAGGATTAATCCAAAATCAGAAATCTAAAAAGTAATATCTCCTTTTTATATATCCTTTTTAAAACCCCAGATCTCTATCCCCTTTCCTACAGTTGCTGCTTATGCATGAGTCTGGTATTTTTTTATTTACCAACATAATCCAGTTTATACTGGCCACATGAAAGTGAAAAGCAATTCTGTGACTGGATCATCAAGAAGGAAGCTCTGGCCAATTCATACTTCAGAGCATGATTTATATAAGAGAGATATAAGTTGATATAACTCAAGAATTAATTGCTCTGGTATTATCTTTTCCTCTCCTGCTTTGTTCTTTCTCTTTATAAAATACAGCATGAAGTGCAATGGGACAGAACACAATTCATTGGTTTTTGGAATAATCCGAATCCCAAAGAAGTACTTTGGTGCTACCACATTGTTCGGTTAAAAATTTAGTAATTTGACATGACTGTTAAAGTTAACATTTGGTTTATGGCATTGGTGAAAAAAGCTTAAATGCAGCATGACCTACTGGTTTCAAGGAAAACTTCTTTCAAAATTATGTCTGTGTGGCATGCTTCCTTTGGCCCTTATTAAAAAAAATAAAAGTTATTTTTATACATAATTTAACTACCCATGAGCTTCCCACAATATAAAAACATTTGTCAGTAAACAGGAGATTCCCCTCTCTGTGTCTCCAACCAAATATTTCCTTAAATCTGAAAAACAATTAAACATTTGCAATGCAAGTCCTGTAGCATGTGCTTCTTTCTCCTTTCCCCAGACAAATCCCATACAATTTCCCAGAAAGTACATTCCTCTGTAATTCCAATAGATTTTAATTTGCATAAACTTCCACAGGTTAATTGTAAAAATTCATGAGAAGTCATTTTATGTGCTGTATAATTTGAGATTATTCCCTCTAGAGCCCTGTTTAGTGCAGCCTTACAAAGCTTTCCATGCATATAAGACCACAAACAAGGAGGGCATGGGCTACGGAGCTGATACCAAGGAATCCTCCTCCTGCTTCCACTTCCATGGGTTCTCAGCTCCAGAGTCCCACTCACTAAGAGGCAGGGATGTCACATACGTGCATATTGCTGAAATCAAGGGATAGAAGAATTCAAATAAAAAATTCATTGTTTCAATCCTTCATTTTTCCCTAACAAGCCCAAGGTTGCTTTTACACTGCTCTCCCTCCATAGAAAGGCATTGCACATAAGAGAAAGGCATTGCTGAGTGGATTTGAAAAGCACTTTGACACTCTCTTCAGTGAACTGAGGGTTAATCCAGTTCGAGAGGGAAGGAGGAATTTTTACATCATTTACCAGCTTATGAATTTTAAGAATAGTGTAAGTGCATAAACTGGAATAGTCAATACTAATTTTATTGTATTTTACCCCTTACAAGAAAACAGCATTAAAATCTGAATTTTTAAAGACACTATTGCTTGCCACACTATCAGGTGCCAAAGGTTAACAGTACTGTCTGCTCCTTAAAATATGAGATGTCAGAAAAACTGAAGCCCTTGAAGATTTCAGATGCTTCCACTTGAAAGTCTATCCAAATAGTGATTAATTACTGGTTATTTCAACAGTGGGAAAAAATCTACCTGTCACTTAATAAATGCCTGTTATTGAAATACGTGTATTAGCAGTAATATTCTGAGCTCGTTTATACCATGTTCACTTTATCATTATAAGTACTAGGGAAAATATTTTTCATTAAATTATCAACTTTGTCTCAGTAGTAAACGCCCACTGTATTCATGGCATGTCAAATATTTTAATTTCTTTCTATTATTCTCCATTGCATAAAATAATTCAGTGTTAAATCTGTTTGTGCTGTTTGCAGATTGTAGGAACTTATTCACGGCTGTTGAGTTTCGTGAGTTGTTTTTTTTTTAATTTTATTGTAAGAAAAATGGAAAGAATTCCTTTTCAGCAGCTCTGGTTCTCTAGGTTGATACAATGCTGCCATCACATGGCACACGTTTGGCACAGCACGGGGGAAAGGGGGAGGTTTCCATCCTAACGCAGCTCTACATTCCAATTCCAACCAAATACTTGTACAGACCCTGACTACACTCACAGATGCTTGGCAGCTGGGTACCGCTGGTGACTATTATAAATCTAATAAGACCCAGCGTTTTCTCATGTCAACCTCATGGGAATGCTAGATTTCATATTTTGTAAATTTAGAATGATTTCTCTCTTACAGCTGCTAAGGGGAGCTTGCCAATGTTACGAAATACACATCCCAGCTACTGAAACCGGAACACAGAGGAAAAAGAAATTAAATTAAAACAAACAAACAAGAAAATCAAAACAAAAAAGGGGTTTTTAAAATTTATATTCTGTAACTTCATGCTAACAGAGAGGCAAGGTTAATGTAGTCAGAGGACCACAGACATGATAACAGGAATATCCCTCAATACTAAACACTCATAGGATTATACCTGGCACAAATATTTTCAAATTTATCTTATTTTAAATGAACACTTCAGTTAATTTTTCTCAGCATGACCACCCATGCCTTACTTTAACTTACATGTCAGATTTTCTTTATTAATCCCAAAAATAAGGGAGAGATTGAATCAAACTAACCACAACTTTGCAAACCAATACTAAGTACTGTAAATATTACTAATCTTGAGCTGACAGGGATTCTCTAGCCATAAGAAACTAACAGTGTACCTGTTTGAAACAATGATCCCCAAAACCCTCTAAAACCATTCACAAGACCACAGGTATACATACTACAGAACATTTATCCAGAAAGAAAAGTGAAGAGTAAAGAAACTGCAGACAGTCAGCTTAGGTACCAAAAATGAGTATTGAATCAAATGTAGCCCATCCCCTATCTTTACACTAAATTAATTACAGAGCATATAAGGAGATACTGAAATGTTCCCAGTTTGTGCCTTAACTCTGATACTTTCCTTGCTAACATAGTTACCACAAAAGAATTTGTGCCCTTGTAACAACACGAGTGAGGCAACACTGATGGAAGTAGGAAAAGTTGGTGTTTGATAATGGATAAGTAAATTTGATACATTAATTGCTAAGTGTGCTTTACAGAGTGGTATTTTCTCATTTAGTCAGGGAAAATTGTCTGATGTAAGCCAGCATAGAAACAGAAGGTTAAAGTATTTTTATTTTCAAAATAAAATATCATTGCTTCTATGTGCAAAATTATCAAAATATTTTCTCTTCTTTTTGTATGTTTTTGTGGTTTATTCCAAAAGGACTGTAGCATTACCAAAATAATGTCGCTTTTCAACTTTTGCAGCAAGATATACCACTGTGTGTTCCAAAATTCACCAATAATTTTATCTTTCCAGGACATACAGCTCCTTTTTGAAATTAGATAATATTAAGGGCTTGGTTGAAAGAGACATTTTTCCCCACGACCATTGTTGCAGCAAAGCATAGAAATGCCAAGATGTTTCAAACAGTTGTATGCTATTTTGAAGTTGAAAGAAATATAATAATTCGGCTATTCAGTTATTTTGGAGGCAGCAATTAAGCTGCAATAGGAGTATCTGGGGAGGGAAAAGGGAGTTCTGTACCAAAATCAAATGGTTTGTACTTTAGCAGTGTGCTATAATTTGCTCTCGGTATCAACAATGTTAACTTTCACACACATCAGTCTGTCTACGAGTTAATGGAAAATGAAAATTGCCCAGCAGACCTATTGGAAACTGCAGCCACAAACTCTGTAATTGAAGGTCAAGCCACAAAGCTAACAAAAATTTCAGTCCCTTTTTCTAATCTGTCCCAAGGCTTGCATCACTTTCAGAAATATCTGAGTGATCCTATGGCACAACAAGCAGTGACCAGATCAAGAACACATTTTCCAATATTAGGAGTCGCCTTGTGTATATTTGCATCTATGCAGTTTTCAAATTTTTCACAGGTGATTATGAAAACAGGGCAGAAATGCTACTGAATGACTATTGTTTCTACTTTCTTCATATTTTTCTAATTTCTCCTTAAAATGTTCTGAGATTTCACAGTCTTAATTGTTTATAATCTGTGCTTACAAACCACTATAATGCAATTGTAAAGCTTGCATTACAATAAAGCACTTTTTTTCTTTACTGTGAATGTAAGCTATAAAAAGATACCACAAAGAAGCAGAAAAAAATCATCATGGATTTAATTACTGTTAAACACATAACTGAGTAGAAAGTAGATACTGCGACTGTGTGAGAACTTGTTCCAGGGCTCATGAATAAGGAAGGGACCCGTTATTCCTGGTCCATTCCCTCCATTTTTTTTAATTCGATAACTTATTATGTCTATTGCTACCTCAAATAGAGGAGTGAAAATAACATTTTCTTATGCAAACAGACTGGATGATTACAGGAATCTTGCTAAATATTGGTTTTGTGAAGGCAGAAGTTCAAGACAGTTGTTTGAATTGTATTCTATAGTGACTTACATATTGATTTCAAAAAGTGCAAGTGTAATGGTATGCATTAAAATATGCTTCATAATATAATTATTATGATCAGAACTAGATTACATTTCTGAGGGCAAGTGAAACATATCTTTGAGAGGAAAAATGGATTATATTATTCCCTAAAACACTCCTTAAACAAGCACTACCCTGTATTTCCTTTTCTAAAATTAATGTTACCTATACCAATCATATCAGTAAATTCAAAGATCATCACATACAGCATATTTTAGGTAATTAGGTGGTCCCCAGAATCCAGACACATTCATGTTTTCCCCATAGTTTGGTGCTTCATCTTTGGGTCATATGAACTTGTATATCAAACATCCTATACTGGGGCCCTAGCCTTGCTTGGGGAGAAAGAGAATAAATAGTCTGCTTTAGTCTTTCAGTGACTGTTCTTCTTTTTTCAGATAAGCTCAGCCAGCAGGTACATTGATAAGTGGCCTGAGCCAAGCTCCATTCCTGCCTTCCTACTGTGAGGGGAGATAATAGATCCATTTTATTGTACTTATCCTGCACAGCCTAGCTTTAATTGGCCAAAAGAAGTATAGAGGATCTTATTCTTCCTCTTCTTCCCCCTCTCTCTCTCTCACTGTCTTTGATCTGATCCTGTCATATCTTAAAAAAAGTCACCTAAGTTCTTAGTTTCCTGTAATAACAACTATTGTCATAAATACAGTGTTTTAATCCACAAAATACTAGCTCATGATCGACATAATTTTAGTACATTTAGAATAATGTAATTTTATCATGTGAGACAGTGAATCTGCTTCCATGTACTTGTAAATTAATTTTCCTGACTGGAGAACAGTATATGAAACCACACTTTTTGGAAAAAGAAATGTGAAAACGTATTTAGTTTTTCTCTGGTTTTATAAAAAAAGGAAAAGCATACATAAAAATCATTAATGTAAATTTGCAGAACTATTGTAACTACCCATCTTTGTAAGTGTTGTGGTTAATGCAGTTTTCATGAAAGCTGTTCTCTCCACAGTACTACTTGTATGTATTCTCATCTTTATTCTGTCTGATATTGGATTTTTGTAGATTTAGATCAAGTCATAATATTAAAACTGTTAAGAAAAGTTTGAATAGGGGGTTTGAATGCTTAATACATTAATAAATAAGTACATTTACCCCATCAGGTAAATAACATCCAGACTTAAATGATTGCTTTAAATAAACAAACCTCCAAGAAAAGTCTATCAGTTCTGACTTGGACTAAACCAGATTGTAAGACTTGGCGCACTGTCTCTGATTTAACACAATGTGCTGCAATGAGGGCAGACCAACACCCTTTGACAAATTTTAAGAAGCCTCTGAAATAATAACTGATGGAAAACTGGAAAGTGGTGAGTTCTGCCTTGAATTGAGAGCTATACATAGTACTGAAGAGCTCTGTATAAAACCACTGCTGTCTGTACAGAACCAAAGCATGTTGCTTCTTCTCCTGGAAATATTCTGAATGTTAGGCCTGTGATGAATGAAAAACTGATAACAGGAAACTTAACAGGAGCTTTACCATAGGCATAATTGAGAGGAACTCAATCCTGGAAACTTTCCGTCTATCCAAGAATTTTCAGGAAGACATTACTAAGTAAATGCTGTATTATTTTCACTCATAAGAATGTAGAACAAATTCTCTTGTTCTAGGTCATAATCTTTAATGTAAGAATCTTGTGGGAATATCATGTGCTTCCATCTATTCCAGGCATTCAAAGCTTAAGGTATTGCTTTTCTGTTCTTGACTTCCAGACATTGTCCTGCAGGAATCAGATGTGAGGGCACTGGTAACATGCGCTTGCTGAGTTTATAAGATATTTAGAAAAACTGAATTGTAGCAGTTTGGAAACCTTGACTGCTACTATTAAGTACCACTCTGACTTAATCTGGTAACACTTTTTCAAAATAAGTATTTTGAAAAGGTTCTGTAATAGAGTACATGGTACTAATTTATGCAAAAAATGAGGCAGCCTTTTTAATTAATAGTGATTAGTGAACTTTCTAAATCTGTTGAATTTAGCAGACTTAAACTTCCAATAAATACTAGTGTCTATTTTTACACCACAGCTTTCATATAAAAGAAAAGCAAATACATCAGCCTGCAACTGCTGATGCTACAAACAGCCCCCCAAAAAAGGCTTTTATTCCACTTACCATGCAGCAGGAGTGTCTCCAAAGATCACTGCATGTGGACTAAGATTCAAGCTTTTTTATCTAGCCTCTTCCAACCAGAAAGAGAAAACTAAGTTTTTTGGGTTCTTTTGGTTTGGTGTTTCTTGGTTTTTTGGATTTTTTTAAATCAGAGCATTATCTAGAGATCAACTATTTATCTATGGCTAAAATCTTGACACAAACTGTTTTTTAAGATCAGTGATCAAGAAGTGAGGGAGAGTGGAATGCAAGTTTTACCTCACTTTTCATTTCACTGTCTGATTATGATCACTGCCTGTTTTGTTTCTAACTGTGATTAAATACTACTTGGTAAGGTAAAGCAACTTCACCTTTTTTTAGCACAAGTTCTGGGAATTTGAAGATTATGTACAAACAAATTAGTGATGCCATTATGCTCTCAACTGGAGCTTACTTGCTAAGCTATGTATAAATGCACTTTAGCACACTCAAGAAGCCCCAAGCACTGGTAGCCTGAATGAAGAAATCAGGGGGCAAACAGGAACATTGATGCAAAAGGCAGCTGGATTAGAGATTTTTGGTTCAAGTACTTCCTTATCCTGTCTATATCCTTTTAAACCTTTCCCATATCACCTTCTGTGAGCAAATTTACATCATCAGCCAGAGGAGCAAAGGTCGTCTTCAGAGCTGGATCAGGCTGCTCAGTCTCCAGCAGCTGTTTTAAATGGGATGGAGCTCTCAGTCCCCTTGGGCAAATTGTCCCAGTGCATAACCACTCCTAACACAGAGATATTTGAGGTTAAATACAGATGAAACTTCTCTAGCTTCTTCTAGCTACTTCTTCTGTAGCCTGTGTCTGCTGCTTGTCCCACCACTGAGCATCTCAGGCTCCATTTTCTCTACAACCACCCAAAAGTTTGTATAAATATCACTAATCTTTTCTTCTTGGCACCCTTGCTTCAGCCTGGAGAAATTCCATTCCCCCAGGCTCTGCTTGTATGTTCTGTGCTCCAGCTCTCTGACCACATCAGTGTCCCAGTTCTGCAGTTTGCAAAAATTACTCCTGCAGTGGGCTGGGGCTGGAGGGAGTCCCCAAAACATGGACTGCACTCCAAATGCTCACCTCATAAATGCTAAATTCACAGGTACTATCACTTTTCTCAACCTGTCAACCACTTGAGTCCATATGGTAACCCAAATTATTTTCTAAAATACTGATTTCCAGTTGGTCAGACACAGTTTCTACTGTTGCAAGAGATCATTCCACCCCAGATGCAAACTACTGCTTTTCCGAGGTTGCTGATAGCTCATTCTTCCAGGTAACAGATACTTTATTCTAAAGTTTTACTTGCTTCCATTCTCTGCTCCAAATTATAAATAAATAAACACAACTAAATGACCTTTTCATTATGTCACTTATCATCCAGACTTTTCTGTGAATTTGAATTGCTTGGCAATACCAGCCATAATGTCATAGTTTGACATGGGAGGAGGTCTATAAATATGAAGATTAGCAGAGATGTCATTTATACCAGCAGCATTCACAGATTTAAATGAAACTATAAAGCATGAAACCAAAACAAGGACCTCCTTAATACAGTTTGAGTTTTACGATACTTTCATATTCAGTCAGAAACTTCTTTACCTTAGAAATAAGGTAAAAAAGAAAGGGTAGATGCAGTGAACATTCTATCTTGCCTGAATGACTCTAGATTTCATGTCTTGAAGAGTTCATCTTCTGCAGGCACAGCTACTCTTAAAAAGAACAGCTGACTCCTCAAGAAAATTGCAAGTCCTAAAAAAAGAACGTACAAAATTCTTTAAAATCTAACTCAAATTACTGAGGAAATTATTTCTTACAAAGCAGAAACTGAGAAGGCAGCCTTAAAATTGGCAAAAGGATATCCTGGAAACATTTTCACTTGAGAAGTGTAAGTCTGTAAAGCAATATTTAGGACAGGACCTGTGATCAGCTGAAGGAACAAACTATGTATGTTCAGAGCTGCATTACAAGAAGTTGTCTAACAAAAGTAGAAAGCAGGTGAAAAAATCCAGTAATGGCAAGAATAAACTCTTATCAGAGAGTGCTGCAGAAGAATTGAAAAGAATTGTTGAGTGTCCCAGCTTAAGTCCAGTCAAACTGAAATAGGACAATTTTCCAAGAATAAAGCTGAAATTGACAAGTACAACAAAACCTAGCTCAGCTTTGCATAAGTCATCAGGAACTCCTGGTGAAAATTGACAAGGGGGCAGGGAGCAAAACACAGAAAATGTTGCAGGATGGTTGGCTTCTTCAAAGCCTAGAAAAAAACTTACAAATGTAAAGTTAAGTGTTAGGAAAAAGAAAATGTGTGTGTAAACCTTTCTTGCTCTTGCCTTTCCCTTTGCATGCCATGTACCTTTGGGTGAAAGATGATGGTTTGTTTTGAAGAAACTATTTTGACTCATTTGAACTAGCTTCTGTCACATGTCCCTGAACTAAAAGGGCTTGGAAGTAAGCAACAGAGCTGAACTATCCCTTAATGCTGCTTGAAAATCAAACCCCAGTAGGACACAGATATCAGGAGAGTGGCTCATAGGGGTGGGTCCCTAAATCGGGATGAAAGAATCCCAAGGCACTGCTCACCCCTCAGCTCCCCAGTGTGCCCTTGGACCCCACAAAGCCATAGTTTTGCCTTTAGAAATAAACATATACACCTTTTTGAAGAAGTTTTCACTCATTATCTTCCGACAGAGTGTTATCTACAGAGGTTAATGAGCAAAAGCAAATGGCATTTGCTGGCCAAAATCCTGCTTCACCAGGAAAGCTGAACCAGTCAGTGTCATGGGCATAGCATTGTTACCGAATATATAAAATTCAAACAGGATTGTAATCTGAGTTTCCACTGCTGGGTGCATTGCACAGTTTCCACAAAGCCCAGTACATAAAACTGGTTGCTTAGGTAGTACTACAGAAACAACAGCCATAGGAAGCTGGTTTTGGGAAGGGATCCAGCTGTTGGGTAAAAAATAATCTCAATAAAAGATAAAGTAGCAGGTTCCAAAGGAAGAAATCTGATAAAATTAAAGTGTAATAGACACTTCAAACTGTGTGATCTGACCTAATAAGTTATTAATAGGGAACCATTACTCTTCATACATTTTTTATGAGGAAGGCATTGCCTTTTTGTCAAGATTAGTGGATTATAAAATATTTGTGCAACACAATATAAATGACCCTATCTATTAATAAGTCTCTGGAAAGATATGCTTAAATTGAATTACATTAAGGAGAAAAGTGCCAACAGAAAATTAGGCATAATTAATGGGAACACATAAATAAACCAGAGATAGAGGGAAAAGGACATTCTTTCCATTGATCATTTTAAGGATTAATTGCTGATATGCTCTAATGACATACCAACTATTACTGTTTTTATAAGAACCATTTCACAGAAGATGAAATCCATGTAACTATGAATATGTATTGCAATTTATTGCCAGAAGATAATTACAGTGATCAGATACATCTAATTAGTCAGTGCAGTATTGAAAGCTAAAAGATACAGCTTAAAATTTAATATACAATAAAGGTTGCTTACACTCTTCCAATAAAGTAGATTTTTTTTTTTCTTTTGCTGATATTCAGATACTTAGCCTTTCCTGCACGTTTTCAGGACAAAGAGTTCTGAAAGTGAGGACATGAGCAACACTGTGTTTATTTTCTAGACCCTTTCAGAACAGCAATACCTGGGAGATGCAGGAAATTATTTTTCACATCACATTCACATAAGGGACAAAGTGAATAGAGTTACACAGTATATGAGCACTCCAGCCTTCTCTATTTGCCAGTGTATGTAGGGTATCCTTGGATATCACAGCTCTGCTTCCAGTGTGTGCAGCCACATTCTGGTTTCCACAGACTCACAAAAACTTTTGAAGGCTTTCATTATTAATCAGGAATGTAAATATGAAGCTTTATTGCTCAATCTTTTAAAAAATATCTTAGAAATTAAAAATTGGATAATTAGTTTGCTCACAAAGTCCTCAAAATAAAATAATTTTTTCAAAAAGTTAAATAAGGCCCTTTTTCATAGGCAGAAGCAAAGAAAGAGGACCCATTCATTAGAAATAATCCACCTGAAACAAAACACCTTACACTAATCCCCTAAAAACCTTATCTACTCCTTGACACTGTTGTAACAAACACTTCCAAAGTACTGTGCCAACATTGCTCATGTGTTCAGTGGATTTTAATTAGAGCTCTGAAAGCTTGGGAAAACTGTCCGAGCCAGCAAGCTGCTCTTTTCAAACGGTAGCACAACTGTCCTTTTACCCATGTCCCAATCAGAGCATATGTTTAATTAAAACCAGTGCAAATAATGGAGACAGAAGAGAAAAATCTCCTTCCCACAAATTAGTGAGGAGAATATCATTACGAAGGTGCACAGCAAGCTGAAGAAAGCAACCAGTGTTGTTCTTTAGTTGTACTCTGAACTGGATGTCTATGCATAGGTCTTGGAGAACAATCATTTGTGAATGTTATGAATGGCTTCATATACAAGATTCTTTATATGCTTTAGAGAGAACAAAGGTATTTAAGAATGAATAGAAAAAGGAAAACTAGAGCAAATAAGGGCTCAGAGAGAGGTGGAGAGATAGTTCTGACTTGTTCTGCTGTTGCAGTAGTAATCATGTCAAATATTTGTCAGATAATATTTATTTTTCTAATTCACCTTGAGAGAATGCCTATCCCTCTGTCACCTTTACAATGGCAAACCAATTCCACAGTCCACCTCCACCTCACCAAGTGGGTTAGAGGATAACTCCTACTCCTCCTACAGCATCAATCTCCCAACCTAGTGAACACTCTCACTTTGTTCTGCTCTGGAATCCACCACAGACTATGAGAGAATGAAATCCACAACCACTAGGGGAGGAGAGAAAGGGTCCAGTGGTAAGAAAATGATGCAGCAGCCAAGGAGGAAAACCTTGGGCTCATTGTGTTGTGATCACTCAAGCCAGGAAATTCAAGCTCATTACAGAGAGACATAAGATGAAGAAGATCAACTGGACCACAGTACAGAAAACACATCTGTGAGTAGAAAGAATACATTATAAGAATGAAGAATAAAAGCAAAGGAATGGCTGTGTGGAGCACTTGTGTAAGAGGAAAAAATTAAGTACAAAACCAAGAAGGATGACAGTCACAAGAGTAACCATAAATCAGTCACATACTACAGGTTACTGTGATGCCTAGTTATTGAAGCAAGTTTGAATATGAAAAATATCAATAAAAGATGGGACTTCGTCATGCAATCTTTCATCAGGACTTGAATCTGAACAAGAAAGCTAACAATAGTGAGACTAAAGTTTTTGTAAAAGTTACCAATGCTGAGCCTAAACCTGTTGTTTTGCTCTTGAAATTCAAAATATATAAAAGTTGGTATTTCAGGGATAACAACCACATTCATTTTTATAAATAATTATTCCTATAATTACAAAAATAGGCACTATAGAAAAAAAGAATAAATCAAAAATATCAAAATAAGTGTAAAGAGACTGAAACAGTATGTGAAATGCTTCTAGCATTACCAGAGTGTTTTGTCCTACTAAATCAATATACAAACAATCTCTACCTAAGAGCTGGGGTCAGGAGCATTTCGGAATGCTCAAAATGTTTAACAAATACTGAATATCAGTGCTAAATATGAAATAATTTTGTGATTAGCTACTGTGCAAATGAAGAGAAAATTCAAGATCAATAAGAATTGTTTTTAATATATGCTGAAAAATGAGGATGAGGACTCATTGGGGCACAGAGTGAAATAACAAGGATAGAGGCTCAGGAGTTCTTACAATATTATTTTTTAAACCGATGGCAAGGTACATCTGCACTTCTCTGTTTGAATAGTTGTAATTCTTTGATCTTTCAGCTACATTTATCAGATTGAAAAGACACTAAAATGGAATTTGAGAGATGATACTTATGTTCAGTAAGTCATTAAAAAGTACAATTCTTCAGTGTGAGGAGAGTGTAGAAGTCTTTCCTGACCTTAAGGAGTAGCATACAATAATGAAGATTTTCCACATAATGTAAAGATTTCTCTGTTCTACAGGGTCCACTGTAACCTTTTGTAATTAAAAAAAAAAAAAAAAAAAAAAAAAAGGGGTTGTTTTAAATCTTGAGAGGAGAGCTGCCACCTGCAGTTTTTATACCTATGAGACTGTAACAACCAGCATAGGAAGCAAATATTTAATCATCGAGCCATTGGTAGAATTAGCAGGTGAAAGACTTTGTTGAAGTGCCTGGAGAGTTCAAAGCCATGTTCTCAAAAGCTGTGTTTATTGAGCTGCAGAAGCTTTACATGTTATCACTGGATAAACAGGTGTCGAAGTTTTATGCCCAGCTGGAGATGAAACACAGGCAGATGCTTGCAAAACCCCCCTGTTTTTCCCCCTCTCCAGTGGAATGAGGAGTGGAATTGAAGTAAATTTTGTATGTTAATATAGGAACAGTTTAATAACTGAAAATAAAGTTCAGTACAATGATAATGGTAAATAATAATAATGATGATAATAAAAAGGAAGAAAAACCAAAACAAGTGATGCACAACGCAATTGCTCACTACGCACTGACCAATGCCAGACCCCCTTTCGCAAACCGAGATCATCCATCCTTGTAATTCCCCCAGTTTATACACCAGGCATGATGTTCCACGATGTGGGGTGTCCATTTCGTCAATTCAGGTCAAATGTTCCAGCTATGCTCCCTCCCAACCTGGATTTTTTGCATTCCTCCTCACTAGCAGAGCATGGGACAAAAAAAGAAAGGTCCTTGACTTAGAATAAGCACAACTTACATTGTGTTATTAACACCTTTGTCTTTCTAAATCCAAAACACAGCACTGTAGCTGCTACTGAGAAGTTAAATCCACCTAGCTGAAGTCAGGACATCAGGAATTAAAAACTATTTGCTAACCATTTTCTGAAAATTAGTTGCAATTTTTTTTCAACTGTTTTTCAGGTTTCTCTTGGGAGCAGGATGGCTGCTGGGAAGTGGTAGATACAACACATACACCTGGAGGCATCTATAAAAGAAAATTCACATCCCTAAGAGAGATTACTCTTAAATTATAGCCAACTGCACTTGAAGTCATAATCATCTATAAATGTAATTCAGTGTGTACAAAGCATATTACTGATTTCTCAGCCTACAGTCTTATAGATACTACTTTACCTTTTTGGATTTCAATACTCATCAGACTGGAGGATTTTTTCCCCCTAATACTGCATCCAAGGTATTTATATGTCTTTGGCTCTCCAGAGCCTAGGGCAAATTAAAGAAACGTGAAGCTTTGAGATGCTTCAAGGACTGCTAATACCTAAAGCACTGCTGTTCCTAGAATACCCAATTTAAGAGACTCTGTTGTTGAATTGTGATTTGCATATGAATGCAGCTATGATATGAAGGGGAAGCTACTAACTGGGAAAAACCATGAAGAAGTAGTAATCAGTAATGACAGTGCCTCCATTTAACTGTCCTTAGAACAAAAAAAATGTGATATTTAAAATGAGCAAAACTCAGATTACATTTTTGTACTCTCACAGGTTGACCCTGAATTTGGGTGTGGTAGAAGAGTTTCCAAAAGTTTGAGTATTTTCAACTTAAAGTCTTAAGTTGTCCCTGGCTTTAAAATGAAATAACTGCTGGCTATTTTTCAGATATATATTGATTTAAAGTTGTATGCTTCAAACACAAATAAGAAGCTGTGTCATAAAAATCCTACAAAAATTGCAGAGAAAACACATTTTATAAGAAGCATAAGATATCCAGTGCGACAACATTCAATAGGCTGTTTTGGTTCTCTGATTTGTGAAAGGCACTGTTCCTTGCAACTCTCACTCTGAATTATGAAGTTTTGGGATGCAGCTAAATAATGTTCTCTTCTATCCCTACTCATTCAAAAATAATTACCAATGTAATAATTACCAGTGTTAAGAGATTGGGTTGTTTATCATAGAGACCTTTTAAACTCACTTCATTATCCTCTCATGTTGTTCTACAACTCCCAAGTCCTGAATTGCATTAGTGCCCACTGATCATAAATCCTAGTGTCTGTCACAAGCAGCTCTGTTGAAGAAGAGGAGACACAAAAAGATTAAGGAAGACGGAAGGAAACTACAGATAGAAAACCTAATGTTGTTGAATATGATTGGAAAGCTATTACCTGATTTACCTGATGTGGTGGCACCATCTGCATATCTAGCAGGAAAGTGGAACATCATTAAACCAGTAATTTCCAGTACCATTAACAAGCAATGCTACTGACAATTTCAAACACAGAAAGTTCCCACTGGATATTAATCCTAACTAATTCCAACTTTCTATGGGTTAATCCTGTATATATCTTGCTTTTGCTGACTCCTTTCAGTTTATTGGATTACATATAAAAGTTCTTCACTCATGTAACAGGGTTTGGGATATTTCTTAAAATTTTAATAGCATCTGCCAATAATTTTACTCTTTTTTTTTTTTTTTTTGCACATCTCACTCCCATCAAGGGCTGCAAGCCCCAGGGCTGCAAGTGCTGTCATCCAGAAGAAACAGCATAGGGAAGGAGGATTACCCTAGAATACATTGTCCTCTTAAACCACATGATGTATTCAGAGAATTAAATTTTCAACAAGTCATTTACTGATAGCCACTCAGCCACCAGCTTAAGTTTCTTGTGGTTCCAGAGGCATTTATAGGACAGGAGTTTGTTATGGAAAAATGCTATGTGGAAGCATTTCTGTTTGTCTTTCTCTGTCAAAGTTTGTTCTCACCAAAAAATATCAGAGTTAAATAAAATGCACACACACACACACCCACCCACCCACACACCAAATCCATTTAATAACTTTGCTTGTCAGTTTTCATAGCAATTATGAAATGGCAACAGCTCTCATCACAGGGGAGAGGTGATTAACTGAAGTGCATTCACTATTGATGGGCTGCAAGTGTAAATGAAACTGCAGCAGCTCAGTGCTTCAGGATTTTAGAGCACATTTATCACTGCCCAGCTTTTTTGAGATCGTTATCATTTCTCTGAAGTGAATACTCTTTGGTGGAACATTTCTTGCAAAGGAATTTATTTACCATGCATGTGTAACAAGGTGGTATACGTTCCACCAGGAGGTAATATGATTAGCATTTTCCTTTCTGGAGATATCAGGTTTTCCTTTTTCTTTCTTCTTTTTCTTTCTTTTCTTTTTTTTTTTTTTTCCTCTCTTCTTCCTCTGGAGGGCAGGAGGAATTGCAAATAGTCACAAAAAGAACAAAAAGAACACAAAAAGAGGTCCCAGCTAATTCCAGGCTTTATATCACTGCAATTTTAGCTTAAACTATGCACTTGCTCAGACAGAACTAAAATACTTCTCATCTGTTCTCAGCTTTACTCTAGTACAAATCAAATATTTTCATCTAGGCCCTTCTTTCAGCAGTAACTAATCACTTTTTTTTTTTCATTTCTGAGATCCCAAGCAAAATAATGCAGAATCACCTCTATGACAGGAAGCATTTTACCTAGATCTTAAGAAGCTTTCATTTGCCTAATTAAAGATCATCTTCTCACTCTGAATTCTATTATTTTCCTTTGCTCCTTCTGAGTGTCTTTCCAACTTCATGCTGCAGCTGTAGCTTAACGTAGGAGCTGGGGTCTCTTATAAAAAAATTGTCATGTAATATTCAAGATTATTCAGGGAGTTGAAGCAGGATCTTTTGCAAAAGCCTGCTCTAGACTCCAGTGTTAACATTTTTCTTTTTACTTTTTATTTTCTATCCCTTTTTATTGGTTTGGTAGCCTGAATAACCTGAGGAATCAGACAAGTCAGCAGGAGTTAAGAAATTTATGGAAACTATCAAGCAGAGTGACATTGACATGTTGTAAAAAGAGACATTAGGGGAGGGATAAAAAGGAAAACATAAGAAGGCTTCATTTGGATTACAGGGTGTAATTAAAAGCAAGCAGATTAAATCACCTCACACCACCAGCTGAGTGTAAGAATTTGCTAAGTATCGTAATTGAAGTTACATAGCACTGAGACCCATGGAATAATCTTAAGGTTCATGAAATTAAGCATATCAGGTAGGGTTTGTCAGGAAGCAATAAGGAGTTGCTCTGTTGTATCATTCTGGAGCTGGACAGAAACTTGCACTGTTTATTTCCACGATCTCTCAGTGGAGTGGAGGTGGTATTCTGCTTTGTGGAGAGGGGAAATGGAAAATATTTGTTTCATATTAAAAGTGGTTCATGTAACCAATCTGGTACAGCACCATTCCAGTAACTGAGATTTGCACCAAAGGTTGATTCCCTATTCTCTCCATCTCATCCTGTATCTGAACTGATGAACCATTTGTGATGAATATTAGTCACATTACTTAAGATATCATTACAAAATGTTCAGATGACAATAAAAGAAGCAGAAGAGTGAAGAATAATAGAAAGATTCAGCCCTGAATAAAGTCTGTGGGTAGTCTACAAGTCATAGGGCACTACTATCCAGAAGTGTGCTAACAAGACAAGCATGGATTTGGAGTCACTGAGTTCTTTGATCCCTTTCCTATTATCTCCAATTGTCCTTCTTTATGGCTGAAAAGTCTGCCAAGTGACAATTTCATTCTGAATTGCTGTCTTGTGAAGTGAGAACTGATCAGGCTTTATGCCATCTATAAAACAGACCATGCAGTCCTCTTAGTGAAATTTCCCTTTGCTTACACAAGGTCAGGTGCAAAAGGTGCCATTTGATAATCCTGCTCCGGCTATGCAAGACATCCACCAGCAAATGGACAGGAAACTGCTGCAGTGCTACCAATTATTAAGCACTAATAGAGAGTCCACTTGATTAGAAGTAAAACTCCTTCATTGCATATAAACCATTCCAGTTTACAGAGGGGCTTTTTAGTTCCATCTTTCAACTTGATTTTTCCAATGGTATAGTACAAATGAGAACTCTGACTGCTCCATGACAGTTACCTTCTTTCCCAATCACCTCCCTGGCCTGACCTTGACCTATAGATAGACTTTAGCATTTAATGATAATGTGGTTTGTGGTAGCAGTAACCGCAGAACAGGATCTTCCCAGTGGCTTCAAGCCAGAGTGTTACTCAGTAGCTAATGGTTGGAATGGAATGATAACAGATATGGGTGGAAAAATCTGAGATTTTGCATTTCTGTTAGTTGAAATAAGAAGAAAAATCTACACTAGAAGAGTCTTTAATCTTGTGAAGTGTTTTTGATTCTACAAGGTGTTCCTTTGAGAAGTTACGATAAAGGGTATTCAAATGTTTCATCCATGGATCTCATCATTAATGGTTCAGTTGTGTAAATATGGAAAAAATCTACTAGAAAAGACTCAGTCATAAGTTCTAACTTTTCTCTAACACAATTTTATCACAAGAAACCCTTTATGCAAAGTGAGGAACCAAATTTTGCTTAGGAACAAAAATCTGCTACAGTAAATTGGGCCATAGAAGCAAAAATTAAGAACAAACTTTGACGTCTCCATAAAACAGTCTCTCTTCTAGAAAGCCAATAAACAAAATAGGTACTCATTTATCATCAAAATATACCCTTTAGTCATCATATTAGGTTCCATAATTTCCCAGCTAGGAGATATCACAAGGCTCATCTACACTGGATCATTTTAACCATGCAAGCACTCATTGTTTGATATGGTGGTGAGACCTGACACTTCTGGTGGAAAAATGTAGCAATCCTTTTTCCACAGTTAAATTTATGATGTGTTCATCATTCTCTGATAATATATTTTCATTATTATGTAGTAGTAGTACATACAGATGATCCCAGTGTAGACCTCAGTGAAGCAAATTTAGCCCATCAGTGTTTTAATACACTGAAATCATTGGTGTCAAAATATTAGGCAAATGCTTATAACAATTGTCTCCACTCTAATGGTCCTGCAAATTTTACAGTTCTTAAACTGCTATTTATCCTTGCAACAAAACACAAAATGCTCAGTCCAGCACATGGTGGCATCTTCCTTTTACAGTAGGGTTGCCCAGTGTGAAGCTTCCCATTTCATGACTGGTGTACTAGTTCAACACAAGATTAATTCCCCTTAGAGATATATAACTACACTAATTTTTAACTGTAAAATATTTTGAATTTATTTGTTAAGCATTGACATAATGGTAAAAAAGCTAAATTACCTCCAGGACATGAAAAAAAGACTTTGATTAAATATTTTTGAAGGATTTTAATATGCTATAAAAGTTGTTCTTAGGCATTTTCTTTACCCATTATGCAAATATGTCAACTCATTAATAATTCAAAATAGGCGATACATTAATAATTAGGATCCCCCATTACAAATCTGACCTTTAATTGAATTCTATAGAAAGAGACTGTGAAAAATGAGCATCTTGATTTATGCTACGAATAAAGGTTAAAAAGCGTTTTCCTGGTAGATCTAATTTTTATCATTATTGCCTAAGCAGAAACATTGAGATAAGTATTATTTTCCCGGTTGAAACTGGTTTTTTTGGAAAGGCTACTTCTAGGAAGAAAATATTAAAAGGTATTTACTTATGCAGAGTTTAGTAAGATGTGTCACTGGACAAGTGACATAGCAATCATAGGTACTTCAACAGCTTGAAGTCAAACTTTTCCCTTCATTTCTCTATGCCACATGACCTGTGGGCTTCATGATTACATAATTCTTCTTCATTAGTCTTCTTGTTAACTTTGTCATAATGTTTAAAGGTAAAAACATTAACTGACTGTATAAAAGAGTGATTATTTCCAGTCACAGGAAAACTGACAATTAGGCATATCATTGCAATGCTGCAAGGACACCACTGCTCTGATTATTTTGCCTTCCATTCTCAGTCCTCCCTAAAAATTCACATCTGCAGTGTAATGGCAGCTATGCAGACACATCATTTTCTTGTAAAATTTGAGCAAAAACATGATTGAGAATGATTAGAATACCGTTAAGGAAACGGAAGAAGGATAATGAAAATTAGTAGGAGCACATCAGAGAGCGTCCCAACGGGACTACAAGAACATTTTATCTATTTAAGAGACTAATAATAACCTTGGAAAAAAATCTTTTATACATCCTTGTTGTAGAAAAAGTACATCAAGTTTAAATGCATATAGAGGGCTTTTGCTTGAAAGCTGTCATATATTACAAGTTTGGACTCCCTATTTTATTTCATAGAGATCTGAAGTCCAATAAAGACTTGAATGTCCCAGCAGAAATGGTTTCACATTGGCTGGTAAATCAAGAACACTATTTGGTGCTGTAGTGCACAGCCAAATCAAGTATTGCTGTATAAGGTACTACATTGGTACAATGCCCTTTAAAAAATGCTAATTTTGAGAAATTATAAATGTATCAAATTAATAGACATAATCAATTTGAACAGTTAAAGCAGCATTGTCACAGACATGTGCTTTGAATAGAATTAAAAGACCACAGGCCCACTATTTCTAAAATGGATAAGAACCACCAAATACCCTGTTAACTCCCGCTTATGGAACACACAGCCAGAATTGGAAACCATTTAGCTTTTGGCTAACTACAATCTCTCGTCAATACCCACTCTTGCTATTTTTTTAAGTCGTCGATCTGGATACACAAGAAACTACCCCAGCCATGACTGTGCTGAGCAGCAGCTTCACAGATCTTTTGTTAGTCCCACAAAGTGTGAAGGAGTCACACAGATTGGCATTTTCCTAGTGAGAAGTCAAAACCAATTGGGACAACACAGTGCTCAGTTCAACCCAGAAGTAGTTACATACAACACTAACATTAATACCACTGGAATTTATCAGATCCCAGAAAAGTAAGCCCAAAAGGGCTGGCAGTCCTGAGCTCACCTGCAGTCAAATAAATGCTGCTGTGAGGGCTAATTCTGGGCTTGTCTGAAGGGCTGCTAAGTTCATTCTTGCAATAAAATATACATTATATGGACTTAAACTGTCCATTGCCTAAGTAGCATTACAGCCAGAAGAGTTTCAATTGTGGTGAAACTGATCTACAACTAATGTTATGAAAGGGACCAGCAGCTGCCTCATTAATGGACACAGCATGAAACTTCCTACAGAGGATTTAACATCACACTCCCAACCACACCAGAAGAGCTGGAAAGGGTGTTGCATATGCAATGGTCAACTTGTTCTGAGGTTTTAGCACACACATTGTACCTTAGCCTGGTTTGGGTACATCGGTCTCTATATTGTTGTAGAATGTGGAGGACCTTTTTCTTCTTAAACCAAGGGCACTTGTGCTATGTTCCTAACAACCACCATGTTTGTTGTGATTTTTTTTAATTTCCGTAAGTGGAACAAATGGCAAAGAAGAGTCACAATGTTTTGCCCTTTTAAATTCTTCATTTTATTGACTAACTATTTGCTTAGTCTTAGGATAAAGTTTATAGGTGGAGTTCCTCAATCACTCAGCCTGGAGCACTTTCACTTCCCAGTGAAGCGCCAAATGAGAGACCTGAGTGCCAGGATTCACATCAGGGTCTTCCTTTCTGCAGCCAAATTCTGCAACAATGAGCTCAAGCAATTAGCAAAAAGCACTTCAGCACAAATTACAAAGTTTTATTGCCACCATCTCTACTCTTCACCATCACTAAGAAAATTTTTATTCACATATATGTTCAAATAAATTGAGAAAAGGCTCTGTTCCAGCCTAGAAACTGAAGAGTGCATGTTCACAAGTATGTTATCACTTCCTGTCAATATTCCTAAAGCTTTTGGACTGCTACCATGGGAATATACAGTCACCCGCACACAATATTTTCAAGGGTAAATTCTTGAAATTGTAGCATGACATTGAACATTTCACTGCATTTCAAGACATGGGACCAAGATTTTTTCCGACCATAACAAAACTTATTCTTACTTTTTCAGGTCTCTGCTGCCACACAAGTTATAGCAGAACTACAATGTATCCCGCTCCCCATAAGTGCAAGAAGTTCTTTGGGATGTCAGGGGAAAGACAGAATTAGAGTAATTGATTTATTTCATAGATTGGAAGAGTTTTTTCGATATATTTTGATTTTTCTCTAGCAATTCGCCCTTTCTACTTGATTGTACCTGTACCAGTTACAAGTGGCAAACACCACTTAAAAGGAAAAGGAGGAGGTGTGGGGGAGGGTTGTAATTGTCATTATTCTGCTCTGTTGCCATCTGCTCCATCTATGGAAGAAAAAACCCTTTTATTTCATTATAAAAAAAGTTGCAGAAGTGCAATTGATTTTGTTAAGAAGCAAGGACTCATTAATTTTCCAAAGACTGGAATTGCACTCATTCCCTCAGACTCCCTAGATAACAAAGAAATAAAATTTTACCCAACAATTCCTCCATCAGCAAAATTACTTGTAACTAAAGTAGATCATCCTTTAGAAAGATTTCAAACTGAGTTCAAGTGCTTACCCAATGAAGACTTTTCTATGACTCCTGGAAACTTAACCCATTACTTAATTATTTCAATTTTTTAAACAGACATTTTACTACCAGATTGAGAAATATCTATTTTTCTATTTCTTCAGTAGAGCTAGATATAATTACCGTATTAAGTATTTTTTTGTATTTTTCAAATGAGAATTGGGAAATTAAGTATGTCATCAAAATTTCATAAGCAACATGGAAATATGAAACAATAAAATGCCCTCAATATAATTGCATTGGGTCTCTATGTTGAAGTACAGAATATGATTTTAGTACAGTTACAGGTTCAGCTACATTACTGCCTCCATTATGGAAAAGTGCAGTGGCAGGGTTTTTTGGTGGGGTTTTGGTTTGGTTTGTTTGTTTTATTTGCAGATGCTTGCACTTGGACCAGATGACGCACTGTGGTCCTTTCCAACCTTACCCACTTTGTGGTTCTGTGACTCTGTAGTAAGGTTTAAAATTTTCCCTCAAGATATTTGGCCAATAAATAAAATGAGCCTTTCTCCAACAAAACAAAAATCACTTAAAATTGTTTTAACCTGTGAATATGGTACTTCATTGTTCTTAATGATGTCAAAGATATTAGTCTTTTGAGCAGAACAATTTTTACTATGTACCATAACACTCCCAGCCTTTCTCCACCATTTAAAATAATGTATTTGAAATTTTAGAACAGCGAACAATTTCTAGGCTGTGTCAGTGATCTGTGGAGAAGGTAAGGATGGCAGCAAGGAGGGAAGGGTGAATGGGTGGAAAGAAGATGCCTCAGGCCTGCAGTGTTTGGACACTCACTCTCCAGATATAATGCTCCCTGTGTTACTGACCAGTGTGGGAATTGTAACTACAGCCAGCTGGGAGCTTCTAGATCCATTTGTTAAACAGGTGATGTGACATCATACACACTGAAAGCAGAGACTGAAGTGTGAACAAATCCAGGGGCATGAAGGGTCAACATAATAACTGAAATGAGAAACATGATCAGAAAATAAAAGACGTATTTGAAATCTTTGCAGTGATACTCAGTGCAGCATTTCAAGTCTTAGACAGTCAGAATACTCCATACCTTTTCCAAGAATGCTTACCTTCACTTTGTAAAATGTTGTCATATCTCAAGATCAAACTAGGGAAATAGGTCATACAACAACATTATCAATTTTTGTGGGTCATTTTCCAGTGCTACGGTTGCTTGTTTTCAGATGATTGTCTATTCAGAGCTGTTGCACTGTAGAGATGACATTTTATAAAACTACTTCATGATCCTGTTAAATACAAACAAGTAGAAGCCCAGAAAATTAACTGGTCAATTTAGAATGGGTGGTTGAAATGAAAAAAACAGAGCAAAAATTAAAATGAAAACTAACTAAAGCAATTTTCAGTACTTCACCAACACTGAGACAGAGAGGAAACTTCTGTTAATGTGACTCAAATAAATTGTAGAAATAGTTTTATTTTAGCCAGCAAATGTGGCTGATCACAAAAACATGTATTAATGGAATGTCTTCTAGGCATAGGACAATCTGCTTTGAGAACCAAACCCAGGAAACTAGCACTAATGGAGCTGAAACAGGTCTTTCAGAAAACAGTTTACAATGCTTCTGTCTCTCTGCATCTATGACACTGCAGTTCCAGGCAGAGGAAAACACAGCTTTGACAATCTTTAGTGGCAGACATGAGTATCCCCTGCACCAGAAGATCTCAGCAGATGCCTCCCTTTTCTCTTACACATCTGGAAAAGGACAAGTTGTCTCTGAAGGGGCAATGTGTCTGGCAGTTATTTTTTCCTGTGCCTTCTGGGATGCATGTTATTGATACTAAAATAATAGAGTAGGATGAACACAAAAGCATGGTGCTCTGGGCAGAAAACTGAATTTTTATGTTTTGCCAACTATTTCAAATATGCTTTCACAAAATAATTTGAGCCTATGACTAGTGAAAACTAATTCTTCACAACTCTAATCTTCACATAAATCCCAAATAGGTTATTCTTTTCATCACTTTGTGTGGGTTATTTTTCCCATTGTGATTTGTGTTCATTATAAAAGATCTGAAACAAAATTGAAAGTCTTTTTAGGGGAAACAATTTTGTTCTGGTAACAAACTTTCTTCTAAAACATGAAGAGTCTGAGGGAAACCTTAAACTAAGGAGCATTAGAAGCATTATAGAAACATCTAAGAACCTTGCAGGTATGGAAAAAGCAGAGATACTAGGGACCACACTAGGACCATGGCAGCTGTGTAATTAATTACTCATAAAGGCTGAAAAGGCAGGAGTGGATGAAGACTACAGCTGAGACAGAAGAAGGTAAAATACTCAAACCTGGTGGGGAACCAAATAACACAATTCTGCATGAAGTTACACTCATGCCTCACTGTGCTCAGTGCTCAATTCCAGCACTGCTGGGGTTTTTATTGTTGTAGGTTTTATTCCCCACTCTAATTATAATGAATAAGGTAATAATTAATACTGCAAAGCAGACTGATATTCAATTCTGACACAACATCAGCATGTGGGTCGCTACATCTGTCAGTGAGGGGCATAGTAAAATGCAAGAGATTGAATAGACTGAAATAACAAGGATAAATTAAAACTTTAGAAATTGAATCAAAAGCAAAACCTGTGATACTGCACAGATTTATTACACTGTGCTTTTGAACTGCTAACTTGTAAGGCCTTCTCATGGATGATCTAAGGTTTAGAGGCAGTTAATCAAAATTATTTGGGATCTTTTCATATATGATGCAGGCTCTATGTTTGCATTTCACAGGATATTGCTAAGTAACAGTTCAGGAACTACTACTCTGTTTGGAGTAAGACTCTTTTTGACAGAGTTTATGTAAGGCCAGACTTTGCAGACCAAGTCTTAATACCCCCAAAGATGCAAGTCTCATCGCAAAAATACTAATTTCTTTTACTAAAATATTTATGATTATTTGAATTAATTTTATCTTTCCTCCCCAGATTTACACAGACTTCTCACGTTTTCCCATTCCTTCCAAGAACGTTTGCCTGGATAGTAATGAGAAACTCTATCCCTTCTATTTTTGGGTTACTAGAGTGGTCCTTGAATAAACAGCTCCTTCAGGTTGAGCAATTCTGTTACGGTTTTACAAAAAAAAACAGCAGCTATTTCCATCTCTTCAGGATATGCCTAAACCTAAAATAAAGGAAAATATTATACCTGTTGCAGACAGCTCTGATCTATGAAGATGTATGTTGGGAAAACTAATGAAGCTCCACATAGCTGTCTGAAAATCACATCTCAGCAAACACCTGTAAAATCTTGCATTTTTATTGTAATCTCACAGAATTCACTGCTCAGTAAAATCTTAAAGGAGCTACTAAAGATAGATAATTATATGGCTCTTTACCATAATAAAACCTCTGTACCATGCTTATTGAAAAAAAGATTGACAATCCTTTGAAAATACCAGTAAATCCTCAGAAAGCAGGAGCAACTAGAATATAACCTCAGCTATGAACTCATGCCCCAGTATTTCAGACCGGGCGTTGCATATCTGTCTTTTGTTGAAAGAGCTCTTTCTGAGATACCATGGAGAGAGTAAGGAAGTGACTCTTGAAGATCAGGAAGATCGAAATGGTTCTTCAGAAACTTTGCTCATTTTGTCACCTACCCCATTTATTTTAATGTCTTTAAACATGCTGTGAAATGCAGTCTCTCACATGTCACATTTTAGTCTCAGACAAAATCCAACAATCCTGTTTGTCCAGTGTCCCAGAACAACAACCCAGACCTCAGTACCAGTGTTACAGAAATAGCAAAAACCTTTTAAAATATCACTCTTCCTCCAGGTCCAGGGTATCCTTCAAATTCTCAAGCTACACATCTCCACAACCAGCATGTCCTGCAGCTATTACTTTAGCATTCTTTTATGTCAGCATTTTAAAGTATTTTTGAGTAATGCCGCAGTTTTTAAGGTGGTTATGTCATTTCAATGGTTTGTGGCAAGGGAGTCAGGAACCACTCTAAGTCCTGGGAAAAACAATATGGGTATTCCTCTCCACTGCCTTCCATCACACACACATTCCTTCCCTCCCTGTCCCACCCACACCAGGCACAAAGCAGACTGGCTAGATCTCACCAGGGAAACTATCCAGGCAACTGTGGCAACAGTAGGCCCTGCAGATCACTCTTCCCTGCTGACTATGGATACTGATCCTCTTCTAGTTGCTGGGATGGCTGTATCCATACAGCCTGATTTACAGAGCATTAAACACCAGCAAAGGCTGCCTGCATTTCCTCAGCAGCAAAGAACAAGTGGGCCACTGACCACACAACACTCAAGCAAGAAATTTTCTTGAGGGTTTATGCATCTGTGCTCAGAGAGCACCATACAACTGGTGCATGGGGCAACCAAAATGTTACTTGTGAAATAATCAGACTTAGATGTTCAGGCAGTCTGCGATTTTATAAGTTACCAGCAAGGGGCTTGTCCTGCTTCTGCAGCACTTGCAGTGATAGGAAGTTCCTCTGCAGTCCTTAATGGTCCAATACATGGGCAATAGAACATGTTTCATAACTGCAGAGCTCTTCTGACCTACCCCAAAGTTGTTTTTCAGGAACAGGTCATTTATGACTACATGAGTTGGCACTGGCCATCTGTTACTGCTGTACATGATTCTTGGTCTTTTCTTTAAACACAGTATCATCAGTTTGTTAACTGAGGAGAAGAAATTTTGTGAGAGGAGGACATCTAGTGATGTGATATATATTTACATGTTTAGCTGTTTCTATGCACAGCTGAGCTGGAGCACCAGTGAGTTACAGAGGATTATAAGAGTTTTAAGTGTGCAAGTGTGCAGCTGACAATGCTAGAAATTAGTAGTCCTGGGGATTTGACAAGACAGCATCCAAAACAACAAAACATCCAAAACAATAGTGACAGAAATTCAACTACATAATTGTGAAATCAACCTTTATGAAATCAAATGTTGCAAAGACTCAGTGATATTGCCATATTTCTCACTATTAATGATCTCATCTCCAAATCTGGATTTATACTGGCACTAATCACAACATACTCATGCAGAATGGCCATAAAAATAATGATAGTCTTAGCAACAAAGGCTTCCCATTGCACTTCAAAGATGCTCAGCAGCAACTCTGAAATATAATGATGGTTCACTTTTTAAATTCTTTTCTTAAATACTTTTTAAAATTCTCCCAAAAGCAGTATTTATAACATTTCAAACTGATAAAAATCAAAGATGTTATTCTGCATTGTAACTTGCTTCAACTAAGTTTCATCAGTGAAGCACAAGAAACTCAAAACTATAGACAGACAAATACAATAACAATCGTAATAGTCATCGCTAGTACCCGCTATTAAATTTAATATTACTTGGGGAAAAAATTCTGTATATCACCAATATAAAACAAGTATCAGTATCAAACTCATGTAACACCATTTACATCTGCATTTATAGAATTTCCAAACACAATACTAAAATATCCCTTTTCACATTTTTCAGAATAAAACAGTCATTATGGTAAAATAATAAAAAATTAAGTAAAAGAGACATTTAATGATTTTCAAGGAAGGTTAGTTAAATAAGGACCAATATATTTTTAAAGCCATAGAAAAATTTAAGAAGGACAAATGTTTGCTTTTTGTTGTTGTTTGTTGTTGTCTTGCTTTTCAGACCTAAAACTAGTTCCACCAGTAAATTTATAGATGCATATTGAACAGGCTCATTTTCCTACTGTACTGTAATGGTATGACTAGCACATCCCATAAAATTCACTTTCATACAGAAGGATACAGAAAGATTATCTTTGAAAGATATTGCCAAAACTGAACTTGCATTCTTAAGAAAAACAGAATTGTTCATGGAGATTGTTCCCTTCAGTGAGATGTATAAAAAAGAAAACACCCACAGATGACATGGCTTCTGATTTCAGTTCTTGTACATATATATGTGGAAAAATTCCTCTGTAATTCATATTATGAGCATTCCAGAAATAATGTCACAGAGTACATCCAGAAGGATTGAAACATTTGTGCAAATCAAATTAATTAATCATATCCCTTTGGACTGTAATCCAACCGTTTGTACTAGTATTTGAAATTGGTTCTTTGTAAGAATAGTTTATATTGGCAAGCCCTATCCAGTACAAACACTATAAAACAAGATATTGATGGAATTTATCTGAAGTAATAAAAAGTGGCATCAGGACAAGAATTTACCTGCTATTTACTTTGAGAGTTAGCTGATTATTACTATAGCTACAGACATCCATGAAAGATAATTCTTAATATTTCAGTGCCAACTTAACTGTACTGAGAAGCAAGACATGCTGGGAGCACTGTCTCAGTCTTCTTCATAAGAACCATAAGCTAGTGGAATATTCCTCAGGTGTTCTCCACAACCTCTCAGAAAATCTGTGTATTAATCACAGTACTGAAATGACTGTGGTTTTTGTGCAAATAATTCTATATTGCTTGATGGAGCTGCAGAAAGCTCTTTTATTTATCAAACTAGGAAAAAAAACCCCAAACACACAAACAAACTTCATTCATTTCACTTATTTGTCTTGCTTCCTCTATTTCAATTATCTACACACTTCAGACATCTTTCTTTAAGGATCTGAAGGTGCTGACACAGAACTGGGAACAGAGGATTTGAGGGAAGGCAAGTCCTAGCAGGGCTGAGCTGGTAGGGTCGAGCAGGGCAGGACACAGAAGAGCACAAACCTAATGCTGACAGCATTGACTGAATTTCTGAATCAGCTTGTATTGCAAGAGAATGAATAAATACAAAGCTGTTTGCTTTTCAGCATGTTATTTAGCAAATTTTTGCTGTTTTTAATTACTGTCTTCATATTCAGAGTGTCTTCTACTTACAATAGCCAAAATTTAACTGAAAGATAAATGTTTATTGTACTTTATTTCAAGTCATACACTGAAAGAATAAGAAAATTTATCTTCAGTAGAAATTAGACCAGAAAAAAAAAAAAATCAAACACCACCTTCTTTTATCACAATGCAGAGCCCAAATAATGTATTTTTCTCAATTTATGCTACTGGAATTTATAAACCTGGAGACTGTCTGAGGACATTCTTTAGGAAATAAATTTAATTCTCTAGTATTGCCTATTGTTGCATTTCCTCAATAATTAACACTGGAATACAAAGTATATGATGGTTTTATAGAGGGAGAAAATTCCTCTAAATTTAATCTAAACAACTAAAATTCTTTCATTTCAGCTGCTATAGTCCACTGGAGTTGTCAGCATCCAGAATACTGAGCAACTTTTTAGGGAAAAGTAATGCTAGGTGCCTTGCAGTCTTATTACCATAAATTACTCTTATACTTCATTGATTATTAAAACAACACCCCGTTTCCCTTACACATTGACAACTCCTTTCAGGAAGGGGGAAAGTTTCTCTGTCATGCAGAAAATTTTCATTCCAAAGATTTCTAAGCAAAATTGGCATTGGCATTGACATTGCTGTGATTATTACAGTCAAGCTTCTGATTTTTTAATATTTTCAGCCTGACAGATTTATTTCTTCTCAAATAAAAAAAAAGAATCCTTCTTAGAATAAAAATATATAGCTTCCTTATATTTTCTGATTCTGAAAATTACCAGGTGCCAAGCTGTGAACATAAGGAAATTGAAGACCCTTCAGGGTGACCTTAAGAACCACAAAGGTGGGGAATTGTGATATAGTGGTTTAGGCAATTTCATTGCAGCTGCTTGGTTCTCGAAAAATGAGAAATGGGTTTTCTATTACTAAATATAATGAATTCCCTTTCTGTCCTGTCACAAATTGTCAAACTTCATTAATGAGCAGAAAAATGTGACACATACATATATATAAAGTAATATGAATATACATATTTAAAATGGAGAAATGCTGCATATTGCTACAGGAGGATTCTAACTCTGCATTGGATATTGCATAAATCTTTGTAAATAAGATATTTCAAAATTAGCCAACATTGCAATATAATGCCACTTCAATACCTTCAGAGCAATTTGCTATTATTTGCAAAAGAAATGCCTACATGTTTTTCAGGTGCATAGACACAGCTCAGTGGCTGTATTTCAAGATAATACTTAAATCACATTTCTCTTTAAAGCTGTGAGTATCCAATGGAACAAGACACCTTCTTTTATATTTTGGTTTAAATATTTTACTGAATGGGGGTGTAAAATATAACATCATTTAATAAAATTATTTGCACTTTTGTCTTTTCCACTACATTAAATTCATTGTGGCTCATTTTGATTTTGAGGACAGTAGTACTGTCCCTTGAGGACAGTAGTAGCTGACTTTTATTTTCCTATGCAATATATGAATGAATGTACTGTCAATAGGAAATGCTCAGATTTTGCCTGATAATCACTGTAAAATACTTATAATTTAATCTGGAGTTACAGCAATAATAAAACTGAATGAATCCAATTTATGCAAATTTCCATTTACCGCCAGCCTTAAGCCTGGCCTTTGGTAGTTAGACTGCTCTGGGAATGAAGGGGATGACTGGAATTATACAGGGTCCCTACACCTGCATACAGCTCAATGAACCCAGCGGATAGCCTCAAGGACAAAATGAGATCACTTATTTTATAGGCAGGATGAGTTAGCCTGTGACCCACAACCCTTTCTGGCACAAGTCCAAACTTATATTTCTCCACTCTTTTGAGAACTAATTATATCTAAATTTTCCAGAATGTAGAAGTAGTATTTTGGCAATTAGTAGTAGCAATATTTCTACAACTACAGAAATTAAATGTATCATACACTTCTATGATCCTTGTTGATACGTAAAACACAGCAGATTTCCTCTATACAAAACTGTACCCAAAAAAAATTTAAAAAAAGATGCTGAAAGTCACTGAGTAACTTGAATGTATCCGATGTCATAGCAGAAAAAGAATGCTGCACAGTAATTCAAAATATCCTGCTGATAGGAAACCTGAAACTGCAAGCTCTGAACCAGAGGCAGCAGAGAAGTCTGACCATCTGTAAAGGAGTTTTCTCTTTGCTGGAGTAGACCAACAGAGCTTATTTGCAATGTGTTCTCAAAAGCCCTGCAGTCCCAGGTCTTGTGTCACCGTATTCCGGTCACGTCCTCTACTCTGATAGACCCTGCTCACAGAGCACCAGCTCTTGAGGCTTGCTGAAAGTATCTGAAAGTGAGGACTTGCTTCTTTCCAAGCTGTTCTGCAATCACAGACTCCACAGGAGGTTGTGTCCCTGTATCTAACCTCTTTACTCACTACCCAAATCCTCCACAACATTAATTAGATTGATGCTGTATTAGAAAGGATTTTTCTTCTTGCCTTCTCTGCAGTTGCCTCAGAAGTGTCAAATCTACATCAAACCTGATCACTGGATGTGCTCCATGGCCTCCCTCAGGGCTCCTGAGGTCCATCTGTCCTCAGCGTACACATCCAACCTCCCTTCCAGTGGAAACCAAGGCAGAACAGGCACGGCAGGGAGTTGTTCAAATGCACCCAGCTGTTAGTTGTGTGCAAAGTCAGCGCAGCAGCCTTACCATTTAAACATAGCCAAAGGGTCTTTGCAAATTACTTATCCCTGAGAAATTTTGCTCTAGTACTTCTCCCTCTGTTATGTGCTTAGAGTATTATTCTGTTCCATTTATGCAGGGCATGCTCATTTCTGCTGCTTACCTAACAATCCTGAATTTGAGACAGTTTAGAAAATCTGGTAAAGTTTTCCTTTCTGGAAATTAAAACAGAAACAGAATATTTGCATGCAGTAATAAACAGGAAATCTAAATTTCCTGTTTATTAGTTCTGAAGAGAAAGATTATTCCATCTTCCCAAAGTATGCAGCAGTCTATTGCTACCTGTGCCCATACCCAACCTTACAATGCTCTTTTAAACAAAGCAGGCTATCTAAATAAATATGAATTTTGGTAGTGCGCTTAATGTCAGTTATTTTTCACAGATGGATAGCCATATTGGAGACATCACAGAAACAAATGCAATTACAGAGATCTGAGAAAGGGAAAAAACATAAAATCCAGTTCAAGTTACCAGTAACTCTGCTAAAATTAACAGAATTAAAAAGCAGTGATTTTGGGATCTATTGGGAGTAAAGGGTTTTTTCTTAGGGTGAATATCCTTATGAAACCAAAGATGACTCACTATTAATTTTTAAGACTCTCTATTGTTTGGTCCTTCTGGTTTTCTTGTACGTATGAAACTGGAGTTAGTCCTTTTAACTGAAGACACCAGCTTAGAGCCTCACCTGGTGCAATATCAGAGAACACAATCAGTCAAATGTTACCACCTATCAATACTGGGGGAACTGGATTTAGTTACATTATGATTATAAAGTGTCTGTACAGCATCTGTCTTGCAAGCAGTTGTCTGTACAGAAATAGCGGCATCAGCAGCCCTGTCAGTGGCAAAGAGATTTTCAGGTTTCTCAGCGTTATCTGCAGAGACCTCTAGTGGGAAAGAGCACCAAGGTTTCTATTTCTTCCCAGACACAGAATCCCACTTCATTTTTCTAACTATCCTGCTCATCCATCCACGCTCTGAACAAACCTCTGCTTTTTGGCATAACAAATTCAAAGATGAGTGAAAAAGAAGCACCACTTGATGAGCAGAAGCCAAGAGCTTGCACTTAGCAGGACGGAGATCACTTTGTGATACATAGGTGGATCTCCCCTACTGGGGCTCTCCCAATAGCACCGTGGTCTCACTTTCAGAGGCACCCACAGATCCCAAGCCATTTCAGCTACTCCCTGTCTGGTCGTGCTTGACCTGTGGTAATGCACACACATTTATTTGCACACCCAGTGCTCAGTCCAGCCACTGGCACCAGGGCGGGCCATACACCCCTGTGGCCCATGGTCCTATTCCAGGGGCTGGCACTGGTTCTCAGTCACTCTGGTACCTCCAGTGGCTGGCACAAGACACAGGGGCAATCCTAACCCATGATGTGACTACAGTCAATGCCATCCAGACCCTGCCAAACTCCACTCCCTCATACCAAATGGAGAATCCCTCATCCAGGAAAAGGGTTAGAAAGGCTTTTAGTAAGAAGACAGACTGATGAGGAGCAGGTCATGGCTAGAGAAGTGCACATGCAACCAGACCTCTTATTCCCTCCTGCTTTCCCCACTCTCATTCCTCCCCAAATCATCTAAATCTGTCCTATTCCTCACCTTAGGTTTCTCCCCTAAGCATCCCATAATAAGTCCCATGCAGTCCCAAAATGTACTGCCTTGTTTCCCATAATGTGCCCTGTTTTCCTAGGTAACAGCTCAAAAGGTGCTCCAGAATTGGCTCATCACAATGTCTGTCAGCACAGTGGGGTTGAGGCTTTCCTGGGGCTGCCCAGGGAGGGACCAGACAGGCTGCCCCTTACTCTGAATCCATAGTTTGGACTCCTGTCTGCCTTTGGGTATCCATGTGCTCCTCTGGGCTTGTGGAGACCAGCCTTTGATGGCTCCTGTGAGGGCCTGGGAGCAACCTGTCAGGGTAATTTTGGAGTCCCCTCCACCCACCTCTTTCTGCTCCTTTGTGGGTAAACACAAGGAGTTTCTATCACATAACCTAAAGGACAATACATTTAAAATTTGATTATGTTTATAATGACTTGTAAATTGTTATGCTCTACACTCTCATGAACAGCTCAATTGGCATCTCTAAATGATCTTATATACTCTACATCTTCCACTTGGCAGACAAAGTACAGTGAGAAATAACATCACTTTACTGTAAAGAGAAGAGAACCTGTTGGGACAGCCTGAAGTGATAAATTCCCTTGCTCTACATAAAAGCAATGGTGCCAGCAAAGTTATAACTGGTAAAAACATTAGCAAAAACATTAACATTAGAATGTAGAGAGTAGTTTTGCATAAGATTCAAAGATAATCAATCAATCAATAAATGAATTACTCTGCTGTACTTATTTAAATTGTATTTCATCTTTCCTAGGGGCATGGACATAACTTCATAACACTTACTGACTGACAGATGACAGGTTGTCTCCATAGAATTATGAAAACAATCTTCTACAAAATACTGTTTACTACAGAGAAAGTAGTGCTTGAGCTAAAAGCTGAAGGTCACTTTTTCTTTTTGTCAAATTTCTCAGGTTTAATAACCCCAGTCAAACACAGCTAAAAATGAAGCAAGTAGTATAAATGCAGAATTATAAATATGAAATAAAATTTTTATCAAGTAGTATGCTAAAAGGAAAGTACAGAAGACTGACCCTGTTTTCTGTGGATTCCCATGGCAATGAAAGAAAAAAATAAGTTATTTTTATCAAAGCATAACACAAGCTTGGGGTATCATGAATAAGAGTTCTATACAATATAAACTGCAATGCATAACCAATAAACTATATCAGAATCACCAGGCTATATTTTAGCTGTTATGATAAGGAGATATGTAGGCACACAGTTTGTGGTAATTGGGAGTGGGTGAGCCCCTGCAGCAGAGCTTCATCCCTAATGGGCTACAACTGCAGGACAGGTGAACAGTATTGAAGGTAATGAGACACAGACTGCTGAGGTATACTGACCAATTACAAAGGGGTACAGAGGGCACACAGGTGTAAGGCATGTAAGATGAAGAGTATAAAAGGTTGTACTGAAGGGTAAAAATGTGCTGATTCTTGATGCCTTCTCTGGTGTCAGCATACCTCCAACTCTGTCATCTGGTGACCCTGATGTCATTCTGAGGTGATTTCAGTAGATGACTGTGGAGCTAAGAGCAGTAAGTTGGTGGGGCCCAGAGGAACTGAGTGGGTAACTTTCTAACAAATGCATCATCCCCAGGTGAGCAGCTGGGAGCGTAGAGATGGGGGCTCAGATATTGGCAGAGGAAGAGTCTATCTTGGATGTCCTGCTGCAAATTCTACAGAGGAAAGGAAAAAAGTGTAAGGAATGGGTGCTTCACATTTTGTTTGCTTGGTGTGGATGAACCAGCATAAGTATGAACACACAGACTGCCTTTGTTGAAACATGGGCAGAAGCAGAGCATGCACTGTGGGATGCAGCTATGCTGGGGGGGGGGGGGTGACACAGCGACAGGGTTGCTTACATCTGGTGTGCAGTTTGGGATAACTTTTTACAACTATAGGCCGATAGAGAAGTGACAGTCACTGCCATTGCTCCCCCAGCTCTGGTTGCAGTTGCCACTCCAGTAGCTGACTCCCCTGCTGGTAGTCATGTCCCCTTTGTCTCCTCCTCTCTCCATGACTCCTTCTGTAAAGGGTCCTATCCTCATGATATTGCCTGGGAATTGCCCTCTTCCCCCAGATGCTGGTGACAAAATTCCAAGGTCTCAAGAAGCAGCACTGGTCCAGCCTGGCTATGGTGGTGCCGCTGTGACCCCACTACCCACATGAGTGTGGTGGCCCACAGAGATTTGGGATGGCAGCCAGGAGCCTGTGCAGGCTGCCGGCTGCTGTGGCTCCCCTTGGCAAGCAGCTGCCTCTGCCGCTACATGGGTGGTGTGGAGATAACCACCGCTCCTGTGCGCTGCTGGCACAGACGGAATGGGGACTGCTGAGCCCGGAGAAGAGTTAGTGGGGCTGTACCAGCCACACTGAATGGCTCCTGTTTGTGCTCTACAGCCAGTGAGCTGCTGTGATGAAGGCTGCGCTGAGGCTGCAGACGGGTGAGCACACTCCCTGCTGGCAAAAGCAGATGGTGCATCCTGTTCACAACCAGAGCATGTTTTGATTGATTCATCAGAGTCAGCAGAGTTCAAGGAAGCAAGATGTCGGCCAACTGCCCCTCTGCTGCAGGAAATACTTACACCAGAACCACTGACAGTTCTGGTAAGAGGGGCAGATCCAAAAAGATTTTGAAAAAAATTGTATGAACAAGCACAGGAGGCAGGGGAGCTAGACATGGCAAATCAGATTCTAGCATGTCCTATGATCCAAAATAATGGCAACAGCCCAGATGAGTGGGAACATTTTCACTGGCGTGTGATCAAAGACTTAAGAAACACTGTGATGTAGCATAGGTTTACTTCTCATTTCATTCAGTCTTTGCTGCAAGGTGTCTTTACTAATGAGTTAACCCCCTTTGACTGTTGGCAGATAGCACAGATTTGCTTCTCCCCTACTCAGATGTTGGTTTTCAAATTGCAGCGGAGATGCTTAGTGAATGAGGTTGCCTTAAGTAATCTAGAACACTCTCAGGATGACCCTCACTTTGGTGCAGGTCTGCCCCAGCTCATGGGAGACCCTCCAAATAACACTCCACAGCTCCAAACCAGGCTGCACCCCTTAGTGCTACAGCAAGGAAAAGTGCTCGTTTCCTGCTGTGCAGAGTGTGCTGGATATGGGGGCTCCATGTCAGTCATAGACGATGATTAAACAGAAGCTTAGTGAGCCATATATCACATTTATAGATCGTCTTAGAGAGGCGATTGAGAAACAAATTGATAATTTAGCAGCCCAAGAGCTTTTGGTTTTACAACTGGCTAAGGATAATGCTAATGCAGAGTGTAGGCAAGCCTTATTGCTGTTGTAGAATCCTGCTCTGGTAGATCTGATTGAGGCTTGCAGCAGAGTCAGGACAACACAGTATCGCATGAAGCAGGTTGCAAAACAGGTTACTGCAGCTGTGAAAATCTCCAGAAGTTGTTTTCAATGTGCTCAAATAGGTAATTTCAAGAGAAATTCCCTAATCAGCCTGGTGTTTTTTTGGTGCCAGGGAACAACAGAGCATGCCCTGTCAGGCTGTGTGTATGCTGTGGCAGACCAGGACTCTATGCCATATAGTGCTATCCTAAGTTTAATAGCAAGGGACGAGCACTGCCTCCCAGAAGGCAGCCGGGGGCTTGGGAATAGGTCCAGCTACCCCTTCCAGGCTTGTGCTCATTACCAGAACCAAGGGAAGTGCCGGAGCAGGTGCCATCCCACCTGCCTCAGTCACTATAGGCAACAGCAAGGTACATTAAATACCATTTGATGCTTTTGGGCCTTTGGGATACTGGTTAAGTACATTATTGGTTATTGATATGGACTATATTGGGCAGATTTTTGCCATGGTGTGAATGCTCGCATTGTTCAATTGCTGTATACATGTATGTCTATATAGATACATAATTTGGTAGATGAATAATATAAGGAAAGAAATGAGTCACATGATATTGCTATTTTCTTTTTCATTACATTGTCTTTCTAAAATGTTTAATTACAAAAGATGGTTTACACTCATGCACTGATCTGAAGCATCTTGAATGAACCCTAGATCTTAGTTAAAGGTGAGAGGAATCGGGAATTTGAGTCACTATAATGCATTTGTAAAGGTCTGATGTTGGCAAGAGATGCAGTTAGATTAGCTGGTCTCTTAAAAATAGACAGAAATAGGTCATTGGAGGCAACAGGGAAAAGTATGAAGGATACTAAGAAAGCTGTGATGTCTGCAGCAGTGGCAGGAATTGGGGGAACAACTGACAGTTGCCAAGGTCCAGTACTGTGGAAGGGACTGACACTTCCAATGTTTTAATCAAGGCACTTATACCGAATTGTTGAGCCTGTGCCAAAATTAGAGGGTCCCACCTTGTCTGTAAATCCGGGTTAGAAAAAGGTCCATTGCCTAACAAGGTGTCAACTCCTACAGCATGACGAGGGTCTTGATGAATTAATTGCATGTAATTCTATTGCAGCTTGAAGTCCCAGGGGTCCGTCTGGCCCCCTGGGCAGCAGCCGCCGTAGGTGTCCTGGATAGCACTGTGCTGATGAGGTGCAGCCTGTCTGGGCCCTCCAGCTAGCTCCTAGCTGCAGGCATCTTTAGCGAGCACTTGTGGAGTGATTTCAGCTCTGTGCTAAGTGCCTTGGCAGATGCAGGGATGAAGAGAGGTGAAGACTGTGTGGAGTTCTGTGGAGATGTCTTTATTGGCAGCTTCTGCAAAGGATTCCAGTGACAGCTCTACTGCTGTACTGGGCAGAGGTGAGGGTTTAAGTAGGCTGCTAGGGAATTGGAAATCCTCCACTAGCTGGGGTTGAGGAGAACCTATAGCCTTACAGAGAGATAACAGGGGTCTGAGTGCGGAAGAGGGGCAGCTCTGGTCCACTCATCATGACTCTGCATTTCTTATCTTAGGCTAGTGACCTTGCAGGGCCTCTGACTGCTACATAATTCAAAGCTGTTTGTTTGGCTAATTGTGTCCAGGTATTTTGAAATCCATTATATTGTACTGGCTGAAACAAAATTGTGGGAAGATGCATGATATCATATGGAACAAGCACATCAGCATTAGTAACACAAATTAATTGCATTACTTCTGGAGAATGAATAACATATTTAGCCACCTTTGCTTGGAGGTCTTGCATGATCTTCCAAGCAAAAACTTGATGACTATCACTTTTTCCTGAATTAGGAACCACTTTGAAAACAGGAAAAGCCATAGGCTCATTACAAGCAACATCCACATTGACATTGCATTTCCGATATTTTTGGTGGACATGTTTTTTCTAATAAATCCCAATCCCCCACTTCAGCTGCCTTCTTTTTAATGTGCTCCCAAAATTGTAAAGGATGCCAGGCAGTTACAGACACTTAAGAGGAGGGTAAAGTCCAGGGAGCATCAGGCTTAGATGTGTTATGGGGTTTGCAACAGACAGATTCATGCACCAATTCAAGTTTCCTTGTCACTGACATTTCATCATCCTCACTATCAGATAAGGGAGGATATGGTGTTGATGGTATCATTTGTTTATGCAGGTTGGGGGGGAGATGGAGGGGCAGATGGTTCATTTTGCTGTGCTTTTATAGTTATTTCAGCTAACTGCTATGCAGAGGTGGGATACACAGGCTTAACATTGATTTTTCACTCCAGTCTTCTCCCACTCCCTGCTCTCTCCTGTCCTGCTCCATTCTCCACTCTTTCAAAGTCTCATAGAGCAGGGTCCAGGTTGTAGCCAGCTCATCAGCTGTATTGTCCCCCTTTGACACCACATCCCACAGTCTCTCCCCAACTTCTTTCCACGCTCTCACACTAAAAGCTGTACTTATATCAGTTTCAAAATCTTGCAACCTGGTCCACAGTAGCATACAATGAAGAGCATAATCAGTAGTCTCAATATCTTTTCCCTTCAACAAAGCCTTCCAAGCAGACAAAACAGTCTGCTCTTCAATGGATAGGTGAATAATATGGAGAATAGGTTATTCCCCATAATGTCCCCAGCGGCTCACCTGTATCCCAGGTGTCAAAATCAGTCTGGTCTGGACTGGCAGTATCCCTGCTGCTGCTCTCAAAGCTATGCTGGACCCTGTCTCCAGCTGTGGACCCCACAGCTCAATTGCATTTACATTGGGGTCACCAGATGTCGCTGCTGAGACGACACACAGAAGAATATCATGCATTTCAGAAGGTTTCTCTCTGTTTATTTTAACAGCATGCTGTCTTTTATACCTTTCCAGAAAGCATATACTTACTCGTTGGTCACAATAAATCAACACAGTGCTCATTGGCACAGAGCGGTCTCCACCACTGTTTTCAGCTAACATCCAACTGCAGGCCCCCCCTTGTTTCTTTTCTTCTCAGTTTCCATGTTGATGACCTTGGTAGAGTTCCTTTCAGGGGTAAACACAACTCTTATCAGCCTCTTCTCCAACCAATTCTTCCTAGCTCACAGACCAGTCGTCAGCCCTTTCTACACAGTACCTCTGAGTCTTGCTAATCCTGATGGGCAGGTACCTACAGTCTGTCCTTATGTAATATCAGTACCATTAGATTTGAGGGGATGTGCTTGTTTGACTCAATGGTGTACAGCAACATGCCCCCTGGAAGTCTTTGGGAATGGAAATCTAAGACCAAACTGTTGAACTGCAGATGGTGACTATTCTGCATTTTATACAAACATTGACTGACTTGCAAATATTGCTAAGTACAATTAATTGGATGGGCCATTATTGGAATTACTGAATGTGCTGCTGGCACCACTTTTTTGACGTATTGAAGCTGATCCCTCCTTGTTATTTTCCAGGAGCTTTATCCCCAGGAGCGCTTGATGCATTAGAGTGGGTAGAATTAGCAGTGCATGGGAGACGGCAGAAACATATGGGTGATGGGAACATATAGACCCTATCTTATCCTTGCATATTACTTTATGAAGTCGTATAGTGATTGATGTGATTAAAGTTGTATAGCTATTGATAGAAATATATAGCTGTTGATTTTGTTACTATCCTGATATATGGCCTTTAGCTTATTCTTGTGTGTCATTTTATAAAGTTGTAGAGTGATTGACCTTGTCAATATTCTATAGGTAAAGGGATTTTGATAGGGGGTGGGAGAAAGTAATAGCTTTCCTCAGCTGTCCCACCTCAGCATAGAGGACTTCTTCAAGACCTAGGTTATTTCAGCTGGCCCAACAGGTAGGTGCTCTTGGCTGCATCAAGAGTAAAATTTCATTTTTTATGAGTTAGGGGCAGTGAGAGGGCAGAAGTAGTTTCTCATAGGAGCGGACAGGTGCTGGAGAAACAAGATTGATGGCAAGTATAAACAGTAAAGATAAACCCAAGGCAACGTGCCAAGCATTACACAATTTGCATTTGGTAGCCCTGTCCCAGAGGCCATCCCAGTTCCCATATATCCTGCTGTGCTGTGGCTAGTCAGATGCAGTTTTTCTCTTACTACACACATGCAGTGGGTAGAGTTTTGACCAGGCAATATTTTGTTTGTTTGCATGTGTTGTCCAAAAAAAAAAAAAACAGGAGGCAATCAAAACTTTTGGTTGTGAAGCATCCAGCCTGAAGTAGAGATAAAAAATGCTAAGAAACTGGCAAAGCTGATGAAAATGTTCCAGGTTTATCTATGCCTCAGGCTAATATTTAAGAGAGTGGGCATAAGTGTTGATGCCCTTCAAGACCAGGTACATGCATTAAACAGCTTATTCTAGTAGGTGGCTGTGCAGGACCTTTAGGTTGGGCAGGTTTTGTAGTTTGCTTTTAAAAGTAAATTTTGTACCTTTCAAGAAAACCTCAGGGTTCTTACTGTGCTTATTTTTTGAGGTCCTGAAATATTACCTGTCCCTAATAACCCTGGTGCTAGGCAACTTCTTTATACTTGCCTCCTGATAATGAATCATACTCACCTGAGGAGACAGAAAACAATTCTTTGTTGTCGTTCATAACAATCAGTCATACTTGCTGGTTATCAAATTCATACGTTCTCTCTTTGTAACTGATTTACAGGATAAACAAGCACATGGAATACACAGCAAGTATAAAAGAAAATGAGCAAATGAATCATCCTGTAATTCTATTTGGAGCTCTTCACAAGGCAGAAAAATGCTGAAGTGTGCAACAAAGCTATTACAACATGCATCACACACACATCTACTGACTTATATGTTTGTATTATCACAGTACTTCAATAAGCCCTAGCCATGGACCATGAGAAGCCACTTCAATCAGAGTGATATAAACAAAACAAAACAAAACAAAAAAAAAAAAAAAAAAAAAAAAAAACTCTTCTCCAAGGCAATTACTCTGAGAAACATCTCAGATGTAGAGTGCAACAAGTGCTTACAAATGGTTTCCCCACAGCTTAAATTACAGGAGTACAATTTTGCTGTACTTACAGAATGATGTTAACCCACTGTTTAGAAGTCAATTACAAGAATGGTGAGGAATTGGATTGTGGTATCAACAGAAAGCCATGTGCTGTTTAGCCAACCTGCAATAATTTCTGATCATTCTATATCTAAAAAGCTAAGTCTCTTCTGGTCTTGCTAGTCAAATTATTTAATTGTGTAGACGTGACATACCTTTGTCACATCCCAGAAGATGGCAGCAGTCCCACAGTATTTTATTTATTTAGAGATACAGTTGCTCTCAAGACTTTCTTACAGTTTTCTCTATTTAACCACTAAAGAAGTAAATATTCCTAATCATCATTTTGCTGTTAGCGTGGAGTTTGTACCTTGCAATTTACCACCTATTCATGGTAGGGGGTTAAAAGTTCTTTTAAATGAAACTAAAATGAAACTAAACTCACACTGTTAAGATCACAGAAAGATTTTTGCCAGGAGATAAGTGACTGTAGGGCACTAACCCCAACCCTGGCGGAGGTGAGATCTGGCTAATGCATCCAAACAGAAATTCCCACTGCAGATAAGTGTGTAAAGTGCTCATATGCATATCACCAGTCAAAAAAAGATCTGTGGGATAGATATCATCTGTGACCCCTGAAGCCCCTCCCCAAATTTGCCTTCATGGATACCTGGAACTTGGTCTGTAACTTAAGCCACCATGATGGGATAAGAGATCTTTGAGGTAAGATGAAGGTGGTCCAGATATCATCTCAGACCTACTGGAGGTTAACAAAGCCAGGGGAGATTAACATGTCTGGGGAAGCAGAATGTATCACTGAAAATGGATACAGAGAATACAGAATTTATGGGCCACAAGAAAAGGCAACCCAGAAACTGTGCTGAAATCAGTTCAGACTGGGTGAAATGCAATTCTGGCAGAGAGAGATTGCAAACACTGACTCACAACCCACCAACTCAAAAAAGCCACCAACCCAAAAGAAAAGAAAGACTTAGCATGGGACTAATCAGCATTAGAAGTGAGGGATTCATTTAACCAATACAATAAGAGAACTGTGTAGTCAATGAGCATTAAATCCTTTGTTTGCTGAAATGTGTAAATAAGGAAAAGATTTTAACAACCTGGGGACCCCCCACCACTGAGAAGGCAAGGGTGAGGAAGGACCAATGGGATGCAGTTGAATCCATGGGTGATGACTACTTTCTGCTTGATCTCTCTCTCTCTCTCTCTCTCTCTCTCTCTCTCTCTCTCTCTCTCTCTCTCTCTCTCTCTCTCTCTCTCTCTCTCTCTCTCTCTCTCTCCCCCCTTCCTGTCTTTTCTATTTCTTTCTATCTCTCTATCTCACACTTACTTTAAATAAAATCTGGCTTGGACACATGGTCTTGTCTGAACCTTAATTCAGGCAGATACATATCTCACTATGATCATAACAACATGCAACACTATTTATTTAGTGTTTTCTGACACTAAGGACATATTTAAAAATAGTAAAAATTCTGTGCTTATCTTCAAAATTACGGTCTATTTCTCAGTTTCTTCCATAGAGGTTTAACAGAAGCTTAAAAGAATTTTGAACAGCTAATTTAAAAAAACAAACCCACAAGATCTGTTCTCAGATTTGCAATGAAAGTTCATCGATTCATTCAACAAAGCTGGTTGTTTATTTTTGTTTAAAGAGGAGTAATTTAGACAATAGCTGTACTGAAGCACTCTTCATTAATTCAATTAATGTTTCTCATTCCACAAAAGAAAGAAAAAAAGATGTTCATACCATATATAACCTGTAACTATTTATGACACTGAATTCATTAGTGCTAAATGACACATACTCAACGCTACAGAAGGAAAGTGAGATCTCAAGACAGTCTTGAGTCCTGAAATATCTTGCTAACAGACCAGACTGGCAACAGAAGCTGAAGAAGCCCAGGACTACAAATGGATTTAGTGTTAGAGGCTAGAACTGCAACTGCTAACTTTATATTCTTTTCATCAATTTTAGGCCTATATTCTAGGATCTCTTTGAGAATCTCTTTCTTTGACGATCTTTTATAAGGAATCCTCAGAACATCTTGGAATTTTCAAGGCACAAATACTAGACTGAGAAAGACTCCTAGCCTACTCAGAAAATTACCTGTAAGAACTGAATAAAACTGAAAAAGTGAAGAAAAAGGTGAAAACTGACAACTTAAATGACTGAAAACTCAGTCCTTACTAACTACCAACTATTAAAAAGTTAGATAGTAATACTTGCCATTTTAAGTGTGCAAAAATGGTTTCTTGCAATTTTTCTCTTACAGAAACCAAATATTTTAGAGCATAGATTTACAGGTTTCAAATATATTTCAATTATTTAAGGAAACTCCTGGTCTAAATAAGTGTAGAAAAAAGGTTGAAAAATACGTGCCAAACATAGTTTTAAAAAATGGTCCAAGACAATCCTTGTAATGTTCTGGCATGACAGAATTTTTAGGCAACTTGTTATATTGGGTACTCACTGGCAGTTTTGAAAAGCTCCAACTTGGCAATGAATGAATCAACCTGAATTCTTTATTAAAACTGAATCCAGAACTATGACTTTTATGGTATTTATCTCAGTCTTCCTTGACTTTTCTTCATTTTGAGAACTTGAAGTGACTACAAAACAACCAATCAGAATATAACACACCTTAATGTTTGCTTCCAGTTTCTCCCTTCATTTCATAACTTCCCATAACACTTTCTAGTACGCCTTTTGGAATCCTGGTTCCTAAAATCTTACCTTAAATTATTTTTAATGCATTTCATATTAATTTTAAGAATTTTCCTTCCACCCCTAATTGCTGCTGAGTTACTAAGGCAAACACAAAAGATGAGTGAGAAGAAGAAGAGATCATCACCTATTAATTGCTGAGATGGGTACAACTATCTTAATGGAAGTTATTAATGTTTATTGGGAAAATACATGACAGCTATCTTCAAGTTGTTTCATGCACAATATATAAATATTTTGATACTTTTTAATCAAACTGAAAATTTTCTGAATGTCTCTGTGAAATCACCTAGCATTAGAGAAATATTATTCTCAACACAGAGAAATATTTGGCAGTCAGACCACAGCAATCTTCCTCATCGCTTAGAAATGTTGACATCCTGTTACATTAAAGTTTTACTCCACTATTTGATATAATTAAAATATCATAATCAGGAGGCTTAATATGAAATATCTCTATGAGCTAAAATAACCATGTATTATCAAACTAAAAGTCACACAAAAGGATGTATTCTATCCTAATTACTCTAAAATTAATTCTATATTAAAGTACCTTACAAGTGATTTGTCTACAAGATAATAGGGTAATGTTTCTACTTTGAATCGTAGGGACATGATAGGGATGAAGATCAATTTTAATAGTTAAAATGTTAATTTTAACACATGAAGGTCATTATACTATAAACAATCACAGGTGTTATGAGACTAATGGGTGGAACATGTTTAAAATTGCGAAAGCACATAGAACTGTATTTTTATAATGTTACCCTTGTTAGCAAAGCCACCATATGCAGTTCCTTCTCCTCAGTCCTCTCAACCCTGTCTCTTCCGACTCCTTTATAAACTCTATCTACCAGATGTGCTGGTACAACTTTTATGGACCACTTCATCATTACAAAGATGTCCATTAAAATAGTCCTCACAAGCAAAAGTGTTACTTTAAGCTGGTAAATTTAATTGGTCTTTTATATTAAAAAACAGGAAGACTAATGAAAGTGAGGGAAAGCAAGAGACAGCAAACAAGTAGGTAGTGCAGGAAAATTAGATGACTAAAAAATGGCTATGCTGCAAAGAAAAGCATGCCATGTGGCTCTATCTAATAGGTCATATTACCTTAGCATTGAGAAACAAAAACAGCTTTCATCATTTGTTTTCTCAGGGAATAGCTCCAATGAAGCCAACATAGTTGAACTGGTGTGAAGATGGAGCTGTTATACAATCATGTAATAATAACTGTACACAGGCAAAACCTGGTCCTCTGAGAGATGTGCAAGCATGTTCCGGCCCTGTGTGCCTGTGGCTCAACAGGACAGGTTCTGCCACCCACTGATGCCACCTAGAACAGCTGCACAGCTGCAAATAGGGGAGCAGTCATGATGATTCTCCAAGAAAAAGGTTTCTAGATACTGAAGAGACCTCTATAGCTTGCTAGCATCCCATGAAAAACTGGGTTGGCGAATACCTCCATAGTGTCCTATTCCGCTCACACTCCAGACTGAATGCATGATCCTGCCTTTGCTTTCAAGTGCAAGTTAGTACTACATGCATCTATTCCAGCCTTTACTCCCACAAGCAAATAAGAAATTTTAAATCATCCTGAATTGATTGGCAGAGAACAACCCACCACCCCACCTTATTTTATTTGTTGATAGGCTGCATTCTGTGGCACACAGAATGCAGCCTATCAACAACTAAAATAAGGAGAATAGAGCAATAGAGAACTGTTCTGAATAAGGAACTGTTCTGAATACATGGTCTCTTCATAACGTAAATATCCCAAAATGAAATAGTTCATATTTTAGCGTAACTGTGAAGTTCATCACTTATGTTAGACTTTTTTCCTAAACACTGATAAAATCATTAACCAGCAGAAGTCAAAAAACTGCTCTCTGCAGGGTGTCATGAGAAACACTCTCATTCAGTAATTTATTTATAATTACTATTGGGAATTGTCACTTAATCAGCCCTAAATTCATTAGTGCCAAGTTGATTATCCTGCTGGATAATCAATCAAGATGACATGCAGCACTAAGTTAAATGCCTCACAAGAAAAAGTCTGCTATGCCAAAAATATTACCTTTATCAACTAAACTTGCAGCCTCATCAAGAAGTGGTTCCACAAGTATCCATTCTATCACTTTGCCCAGGATCAATATCACAGCTGATGGATTAATCACTTTTTTTATTATCTTATTCACTCTTGTTGACTCCAGTACACTCCTGCCAGCTCAGGGAGCTTCTTGGAGCTGCTGGATAAAGGTCTTCTGGACTGCTGGCTTAAACCCTCTGTCTTTATTCATCTCCATATTCTGATCAGCAACTTAGTTACAACATTCTTCAACAGAAATGCATCTTCTGTTTGCTTTTTCCTAACTGCAGAAGATAAACATAAACTAATGGAAAATCCAGACTTTTGAATTGTTCTTGTAAACACAATACCTACCTAAAAATGAGCCAATACTACCGGTATATCACACTCTTCTTTATCCTTAAACATTTTTTTACATTGTCTGTAGTACTTCTTAAATGTGGGGCTTTTTTGCTTATTGGTGCATTTTGAGGCAAGGGTAACTGTTGCTTAGTCTGCACTCCAATTTGCCATGAAGGTTTGTGCCACACAAATGCCAAACATGATGGCAATGCCTGGAGATGAACCAAGGGTACATCTACATCTGTGCCAATGTAGAAAAGCAGCTGAATGTCTGCTCTGCTCACACCAGGTACATCATACTTAATGTGTGTGCATACAACAAATACACAGGGCTCAGGGCTGAACTGTCCTGGCTTCTGTGCATTGAATTTTAGATAACTTTGTTCTGAAAACTGTACATATTTGCAAAAATTAGTGCTGAAATTCTGACCCCAGGACAGCGTTTCTCTGGACTGTTGTACCCTGTTTCTGCCCCTGGATTTAATTGCTTATTTACATTGGAGCTTTTAGTGTTGATTTAATCTTCACTAAACTTTTAAACAATTTCTTAATTCCCGCCCCCCCCCCCCCCCCCCCCCCCCCAATTTTTAAGTTAAACCACTAAAGAAAGTCCTAAAAGGCTAAGAAGAAAAGTAATGCTTCATTACTGGCAGCAGTATTTTTTATGGCAACCCAGTGAATCTGCATGCAGAATGTGTTTCAGGCAAGCAAAACCCTCCTCCATGGGGGCTCTTGAGAAAAATGGCAAGTGGTCAGTGATGACTGAGGAGCTGAGCCTGGACACAAAGTCTAGAATTGCTAGTGTATATGTTCATTCATGCACATGAAGTGCCCCACCCAAATTGGGGCACCCCAAATCTGGATTGACACAGGTTTCTGATAGTTTCTTTACAGTCTTATTGAATTGTTCAGGTACAACACAATTTGAGTCATCAATAACTCCCCTATTATGAATTACTGGTGGCAGTAAAACTTCACAAAGCAATAGCATTTCTGCAGCATTCTTGCTGCCTGTTGATCCAGATGTTCATGGAGTCAGTGTTGAGACAGACACATTCTTATGTTGCCAGAGGACACTAGGAGAGTTACAGAGATGTGCTAGAGGAGCTAGGATGCTGGTGTTCTTTAGGTCTTGTCTTTTCTCATTCACAGACAGCTCTAAACTTCTAGGAAGCCAAGTCCTTCTTTCCAGGACTGTCCTTTAGACTTCAGCATAAGCAATATTAAACTCTCATATAAAATTCCACTACCTTTTTCCATTACAAGGTATAATGTTACCTAATTAATATGAGTAGCAGCAAAGAGGTTTTCAAAAAAGCAAATTTTTTTGATTACTAATTAAATGTTTGCCATTTCATTTCAGATGAGTGAAAATAATCATCTAATGAATACTGCCCATGAGCTGTAAACCCAAAGTTCTGTTCTATTGCTTGCATGGCAGACACTCTTTTCAACAGTAATAACCATACAACAGGCTACAAGGCAAAATTATTGAATAATCTGTGTCGTTATCAAAATAGTTTGTTATAGCAGTAATGTTGGCATGTCTTAAAATTAAACTGACCGTCTCTTGAACTCATTAAAACCTTTGGCCCCACTACATCCCTGAGTATGTTTCACAATGTAAAATTACTTCCTTAAAAAAAATAGAATGAAGAAGAATGGGTGGAAGAAGTGGGGATAAAGAACCTGTTCTCTGCCAGTGTTCTCAGCTGCTCACCCATTTTTCCTTGGAACTCATGGTTTTTTAGTTTATCTGCCTTAGCCTGTCCTCTTCAACTTTGGTCATCAGAATTTTGTAGTTTCCTACATTAGTAGGTAAATTTATATATTGGATTTCATAGAGCTTTGCTAGTCTTTAAATATTCTTTAAATTATAGAAATAATTAAAATATTGTAACAAATATATTTGCTTAATTTTGGCATCTAACTATGGAAATATTATTCATCAGATATTTAACCTTTTTAAAATAAAAATTAAAATGATTGCTTAGTAAAAAATATCTGAAAGTCACACCATAGAGTAGACTTATAAAGCCTCCCACTCTGATTCTTTTCCAGGCTTCCCAAATCAATCACCTAGCACTGTCTTTCACTCCATCTGTTTTGCCAAGCACTCTGTGAATGACAATTCAGCCTTTAGTAATTACATAAAAAGAAGGGTTTTTTCCTCCACTTCTACCTGACAGTAAAAAGATGTTTCCATACTCTTTGAGGAAGGAAACACTTTTTGAAAAGAGTATTAAAAGAAAGCTGCAACAAACTCATATAAACTCAGCTAATAAATGGGCATGGAGGTTTGCATGTACAATCACTTACAAGTGAATGGTGACCAAAGACAGACCAAAGGTTGGATTTGATGATCTTGGAGGTTTTTTTACCCTTAATGCTTCCATGATTCTAAGATATCACGGCCAAAGCAAATATGGTCTGTAAGGTGTACAAATAAACAGGCAAGTAGTGTTCAGGTTGCATTTAAGGAATCCAGAGCTGTAACACAGGGTCCTTCTCATCCCAGAGGCACCTTTATTGCTGGCAATAAAAAGGAGGTTTAGCTAGCATGGACTTCTGTTGACTTTTTTCCCTCAGTACCTACAAGTGAACTAGAAGAAAAGGAAAACACGGGGAATTTCATTTCACTAACATCACCACAGCTAAAATAAGCTTGCCATTTCACTCTCAAACTAGAGCATTTAACAGGAATTCATTTGCATCCCAGAAAGGAGGAAAACTTCTCATTACATTAAACATTTATTCACAAGTGTAGAAATCTCAGGGGTAGCATTTGTACTTTGCACATACAAATTGTTTTTGACAGAGTCATCTCAATTTTTATAAATACAGGGAACTTCCCTATGCAGCAATAGAAGAGTCATTCTTGGTTGAAGAGGGAAGCACAGCAGTTTGTCCCAGTTGACAATGACAACTGATGGATCAGAGCATCTGAGCAGGGGTTCCCACTTTGTTACAGGCTTGTTTTGTGCTGAAAGCATGAGAAATTCCCTAAGTGTTACACTGAAATTCCCTCAGTATTACATTAGACTTGGGCAAGTATTAAATTTGTCAGCATCACAATTCCTTGACCATAAAATTGAAAAAGATGAAGCAATGTTTGGGTAAATCAAACAAAAATTAGAGAAGTAATTTAGAATGAAGTAATTAATATTCAATGTTCATTTAGTTAATAAATAGTGTATTGATCCTGATTTTCAAAAAAATTCCTAGGTTGCACATAGTGCTCTAATAATTTGGACTAGTTATTGCATTCTGTGTACTGTACAAATTATTTGTTTCAATTATTTGCTGAAAGCAAAGGAGTCCTTTTAGATTTTTTGAAAGGACAAGTAAAACTAAAATCTAGTTGTTAGACACTTTTGCTTTTCTGGAAGATAATTGTTGCATCCTGGAGTTCGGGTTTAGATTAGGGTTTTTAATTTATGTTAAAATAAGCCAAGTTCTGTAATCCCGCGCACCCCCTGTGTCGTTTCCCCCCCACGGTTTCTGGCCCCACTCTGCCTGCTGCCAGATCTTCCCCCTCTGCCGCTCCTGTAACCACCCCTCCGTCCGGCCCTGGGAAACCCCGTGCCTGCCACCCCAATCCACACGATCTCGCTCAGCCCGAGGCTCGGTGCCCGCCCCTGCAGGGTTCTCTGGTTGGTCGCTCGCCCCACCCCTCCATAAAATCCTACCCCGCTGGCACCCAGGCGCCATTTTCTCCCATGCGAGTGTCGGGGGAGGTCACTTCTTTCCATCGAACTGCGCCATGTGACCAATAAACCGTTCCTGCCAAGCACGGAGTAAATGGACAAATTCCTTACCTCTTTACCAGATCCCTAGCGCACGGTAACAGAGGCTGGCCAGCCCACGCGCCTGAGACACGGAGCCATGTCCGGGAACCCGCGGCAGAAAACCCCGGCAGCACATGGAAGCTACGCCACAGCCGGGCTCCCAAGAGCTGCGTGCAGCCGGGGAGAGTGAAAACCCACGCCGCAGATAATATTTAGCTATTCTAGTATATCTATACACTTTTAAGTTCTTAGTGCCAAGAAGTACTAAATTAGAAAATCTCTCAAACCACCTCTAATGAAATAGTAATATTGGATGTTTCACAAAACAATCATTAATGCAATTTATTATCATGCCTAAATTAATGAAGGCTCCAAGGACAGATGAAGTAGCTTATATTTTTTACAATTTCAAGGTCACATACAAATCATTATTCCAGAGCAGCCATTTATAATCACATTTTTCCAATAGTAGTCTGGGTATCTGCCATAGTCTTACTCACATTAGCTTCAGTAAATATCTCCTAAATGGCTTAGAAGCCCAGTTTTCAATCTTTGATGTAATAATTCTTTTAGATACCCATCCTAGCACTATTTTTTTTGTTCCTTCTGCTAACATAAATTGTTTCTCCAGCCAGTTTCTCCAGACTCTCATTTTCAGGAGCTATCCTTTTGTATGGCTGTGCTTTGGGAGTTTTCAAATGTCATTGTAAGTTCCTAGTAAGAAAGGGTACCCAAAAAAACCCCTTCACCTTCAACCCAGGAATGATAAACCTGTTATTTCTCTGCTGTTAGGCAAAGTAATCATATTTCTCTGTTGAGGTGCATATCCCCCCACCACCTTTATCCCTTTATCCTATATTTGAGGCCTTGATTAATGCCTCTTATGCAGTTAAGATCCCCTTGAGATCATTTGAAACACTGTCTGCTCCCAGGAATTTTCATTGTCTAATGAGGTCCTGTTTCCTAACAAAGAGGTCTTCATGTATACCATTCTAGATCGATTCAGACCTGATTTTACTTTGTGAACCTTACCACCAAGCTTTGTGCTTTTGCAAACTTATATTAAACCTGCTTTTGTCTATATTTTGGTCCTACACCACTCATTCACAACGCTCTCTCTTACCTTTCACTTTTCAGACATTTCTTTCAACTTGGAACAAAATGACCTTGATTGTTGCTTTCCCATTGTCGCCTATTTAATTGAATTTTTTTTAGCAGTTAATTTTGCTTTAGATATCTCAGTATCTGATTTCTTGTTGTAAAAGTCCCTGACTGTAATTACCTTTCTCTCCTTTGATTAAAGCAGCTTTCATACCCTAAATCAGTGCTGGTGACTTTTCCTGCAATAAGCTCAATGACATCATGTATAATTGTTGTTTTCTTGCAACACCTTGTCCTTTCCCTCCAATTATATTCCAAGGTTCTCTTACTGAGTATCTTCTATTGGCGTTCTTTCCTTTTCCCTGATTTAATAAATTTGTTAGATACCCTCTCTGGACTGCTTCCTAACAACCTGAGATGAGCCTAGAGCAGTAAGTTAGGATGAATACATCTTCTATTGCTCTTATGCTTCCCTTTTGGATACAGTAGCTGGCCACTATGAGGCAAAGGCAGTTTCATAAATATAAAATTTCATCTGCAAGTGTAATAATCTCACTGAAGTATCCTCACTGCCCTCTACTTTGACCCTGCAATGTTCTCCCACTAGGCTCAGCAGTAAGGACTCCAGACCCATACAAAAGATGCAGCATGAGATTTCAAGGGGAAGAAAGGATCAAGCCTCCTGCACCGAGTCTTAGATCTCCTCTCCTCCATGCCAGTCTCTTCTCAAAGGATGCTCTGTGTTGTTCCTACATGAAAGTATGCTGTAAAAACTTTTTTTTAGCAGGGTTTACACTGACTTGCTTCCCACAGCAGTTCCCCAAGTACAGCTGAAGCCAGTTACAGTTTTCTATTGCAGCTCTAAAGACCAGTCAAGACCAGACAGATCAGAGTATTTTCACAGTCCTTCTTTCAAACTGTCTTTCCCCATATCTCAGTCTTGATCTGAACATCTTACTCAAAACAGCAACTTAGATAGTTTTTCATTATGGAAGTACTTCACATGATTTGACACTTGTTTCTTGAATGACATGGGAGAATAAATATTTTATATCAAAGACAAATCAAGGCTAGATCGGAATTCAGTAATTCCATGTATGACATCTATAACAAATACTGACAAAACAATATCCTCATAGTGCAAGGGTATTTTACTTGACCTAGGTGTGATCAGAAAGGAAAAGACTACAGGGAGATGATCTCATTTTCTTTATCATATGTTTTGCATGTAGCATTTTGCTTCATGTGTTGGAAACATAGAATCATAGAACAGCTTGGATTGGAGAGATCTTAAAGAACTAGTTCCAACCCCCAATGATAATGATTAAAATGATAAAACATATAATGATAAAAATTATAATTATTATAATGATTATAATGAGAATACATTACTTATTCCAAATGATGAATTTCAGGCCAGTGTCTCCAGGTATTAAATATAAATTATTTCTTATTTTGTGTAGGTTAGATTAGGCAATTACCCATAAACATTGTTTTGGTTTCCATGGTTACTCAGGTGATTCTGGTGCCTTTCTTCCACACCATTGGTTGCCACAGATACAAGTCATAAAATACAGCAGCTACAAATCAAGATTGCAGGGGTATAGTCCTCCTGCGTGCTGCACATATATGCAATATATCTTGTTTGACACAGAATTTGAATCCTGATGACATACAACAGTGGAGTTCTTTGAGTTAACCATGTTAATAAATTTGTTACAAAAGGAGAGGATGCTCACCAAACATAAAATGGATATGACATGGCTACATTGCCTGAAAAAAGCAATTGAGTACCTTCTGGCAAAAGATAGGAATATCCTGATCCTAACTGTATTATAAAATTCCAACCCAGACCAACAGAAACTGAATCAGAGCAGAGTGCTGTCTACAGTTAAGGTCAGTATTATTTGATCATTGGAAAATCTCCTGCACTGTAAAATAGGTACTTGTTAAAAAGAATCCACAGTGTTTGCAAATGTCTGCTGCAATGTGTAGACTGACAAAATGAGACCAAACAGCCTATAAATGTAAAATGAGATAGAATAGGAAGTGCACCAAACTAGGTTTATGTTTTTCTGCTCACAAAATTGCAAGAAGAGTTTTATGTGGGCATTGGTATGTCTAAGTGTCTAAACTACATGGAAATACATAGTAGACACAATTAACCTATATTCAGAAACTGAGCCTTTAATAACCTCCATCTGATAGCATGTAAAAATAGATGCTCTTTGTAATTTTGCAGTGCACATATCTTAAAAAATAAAACCCTATATTTTCATTAGAACACACTTTACTAAGATCTAAGCTTTTAAGTTCTTTGAAATGGCAAAAAATAAGAATACCTATACTTTTCAGATATAACAAACAACTTCCTGAAAATTAATAACTTCAATCTTGTAAAAACACAAAAATTGTTACAGGGTGCTATAGCACAATATATCATCCTAGTTGCAATAATATTTATTTTTTGAAACACAGTTTAAAGTATATTTCAGAAACCTTTCTGAATATTATTGCTATCTGAAACAACAGATCACATTTCTGAAGTAGAATGTGACTGAATAAAAAATACCTTTTCCCCTAAGAAAGAGAAAGCTTTAATTTTTTAATGGATGTTCACTCTCTGCTGCAACTTCTAGAAATCCTGAGAATTAAGTGTCTAAATAAAAGCTAGAATTGTTTTTCTTGTCTTGATATTTTTGAGGATCTTTCCTTGTAAATGGGTATCTCTCTTTATCTAAGACACTGTGTTTAATTTCAAAATAATTTTTTAAATCCATACAGGAAATCCATAGTACTTTCTTTCTAGTGTTAACTGTATATTATTGACAGTAATTTTTTAAATGTACAAAATGTGGGCAAAAAATATAAATAGCTTTCATTTCTGAAACATACACTATCCTTCTAAAGTTGGATAAAGTTAATGGACAGCTTTATAATCTGCTTAGGAACATAGGAATAAATTCTAGAGACCCAGAGTCCGCTGTTTAAAATATTACATTGCAATTTTAGATGGTTGACCATTCTTATACTAAGATATTACAGAATCTGTGGCAGGAGTCTGATTAGCTGCAGAAGAACCAAACCTGTTTGGTTTTTTAAATATAATTAGTAATTTTTTTTCTTCTGTCAAATTGCCTCCTTTCCTCTCTTTTAAACAGATTTTTGCAGCTTACATCAAAGTTTGAGTTTTGAGTTTGCTAGATGATTAAGAATACTAGTAGTCAGGTAGGTAACATCTCCATGAAGAGATTTGCGAATTCATAATCATCATACTTAATTTAGGACCAAATTAAATAATATTAACTCTAGTTGAGGAATGACTTCTTAAGTTACCAGTGTTACAAACCAAAGACATTAAAATTACATGCAGAATTCACTAGCACGCTGCAAACTTTATGTGTGAGCTGGTCCTCAAAACACTGCTAATCAAGATGAAAACATTCTAGTAACACTGTCAAAAGTGTTGATGCAAGGTATGGAGCTAAAACTTTAGGCTTGACCTGAACACTAAAATGAAATTGGGATGTTTAGCTCAAACATTAGCAAGCTTTTGAGTCCAGGATTTTCATGTAACTTTCAAGAACTGGCCAAAATCACCTTTCCAGAAGAGTTGCACTCTTATCCATGGAACATGCTTCTGTGTGTTGGAAAATAGCTGCATGAATATATTATTTTATTATATAAGAAATATACCACAAAATTTCAACAATACGGAAAAAAACTGTGTAAAAGCATGAATATGATGCACAGTGCCTGTCTAGGGTGAGTTCAGGTTATCAGACTTTTCTGATGCCTTTCTGAGTCACTCATTTGACAATTCAATCTCCCTATGCTTTGTTTGAGAATACCAAGCTGTAGGTATTTGAAGCCTTAGAGCTCTGTAACTTCTTGCCAACAGATGGTATGGGAACAAAGAGCTAACACAGGGCCAAAGGGAACTTGGATGCTCATGGACTAGAAATACACAGGAATACCACAATCAGCTCATAAAGACAAAACCAGGTGGATGCTGGGCAAATGTAAAAGCTACCATGTATATTTTTCCCTAGCTGCCTGATTTTGGCAACAATGTAGGACAGGGTGCTGCACTGCATGAACATTTGGGTTGACTGTGCTTATGTAAGAAACTCTTGATGTGTAATTTTAACTATCAGCTCTCCAACATAAAAGACAGTAAGTATGAGTGTTACATGAAAGATTCTGCTCAAGATAAAACTACACTGTGAGATACAAAAACACTTGAAGCTTAGACTGGATAATTGGAAATAGCCTGGATTTTCTGTTCTGAGCCCTACACATTTCCCTGTAACTATAAACAGTACAGTGATATGGTTACAGAAATGGACCATGATGACACCATTTCTTTTTTCAAAAGCCTCTGCTTTTTTTTTTTTTTTTTTTTTTTTTCTTTTTTTTTTCCTGTTTCAGTCAGCTATTTCTTTTAGGAAGCCTGGTATCACAGTACAATTTCTGGTTGACTATCTTCGTCACTATGGGCCAAAAAGGCAGCAGGGCCAGTCATTTTATTCTAATTCGATCTGTGCAACCTATGGCAGTGTGTTTAATTCCTCTGTTTTCTACAGCTGACTTGTTCATAAGGACTGGTTCATGCTATAGGAACCAGCTACTGCAGGCAACAGTAATAAATTTTCAAAACACGAGGGGAAGACAGCTGCAGGGATCAGAGGGTAAGAGCTCCCGTCTCACCTCCTGTTCCACCACACACCCTTTCTTCCCCTCTCACCACGCTGGGACCTGAGGGCCCTCCCTGGGGGCTGCTGGCCTGGCCTTGCTGGGCATTGCATCGTGCCCTCAGCTGGGGCAGGGGGCTCATCCTGCTCATGCAGAAGGGTGCTCATGCCCTACAGCCACGGTCATGGGTGTGCCTCTCTGCTGCAGGAGGTCATGGCATGACATGAAATCACTAAGGACATTCAAATTGAGGAGAGAGAAAGAGAGTGAGAAGTAGCCCTTCCTCTATGATCAGGAGCCCATGTCTCCTCCTGGCCTCAATGAGCTGCCCAAGTGTAAAAAGTCACATCTAGACACAGCTTTTCATTATTTTTGGCTACATGAAGGGAAACCATGATATGACAACTGAAATAAAATTTTAAAGGACCTATTCTTAACATACCCAGAAAGCTTCTCGGAAGTAACTCGGCTTAGAAACATCATTGTAAATTCTCATGATAGCTAAGGCAGAAAACTCAGTATTTGATTTATTCATCTATGTTCCCAAATAACTAAAAGCTCATAAAATCCTCAGGTACATACTAATTTTTATGGAACAGCTCTCAAACATACCAGCAATAGAGAGTATTTGTGTTCTTTTCTTTTTATTTTTTTCATTTTGAAAAACTTTGTTTGCTTAGACTTTCAAGGAAATGATGATGATGACAGAGAAAAGTGTGGTATAACCTTGTTTGTGGTTTCCCACATTGCCAAACTGTGTCTTTTATATTTGCCTTTTATACACCTTTACCTATGTAGGTTTTTTTTTAAATGAATGAATCTGATGTTAAATTGAATTACTCCCTCCACATTAAATGACTGGGAGCATTTGAGTGCTAAGAACTGGGACTGTAATTTAAGTGATAACAGTGGTATGAAATTTGGAAGTCTAATTATTATGGTCATATGATGCAGAAAAAGGCAGTCTAGCTAAGACTCACAATCTCAGTTCATATTTACTGGAATTTTTAAGGAATTGCTTCTGCACCAATTGTCCCTCTACATCTGTAACTTTGACAAAGCAAGTATTCCCTGTTCTCCTACATCTGGTTGTGAGTGACAATGCCAACTCAAGCAAACAGTGCTCACAACTTTTGATTTGCTTCATGTTCTCTTCTTCTTCACTAAGAGGAAAGAAAAACCATGGAGTTTGCTTTCATAGCTTACATCACCTATGCCTCCTGGGGAATTGCAGCGAAAGGATTCATGGAGAAGGTGAAGATAGGGGGTGGGAATTTAACATTCCTAAGGATCCCTGAGAAAGAGAAAGTAGCATAAACTCATGCTTTGTCAAAGAAGCACCAGTTTACATGCCCTTCTACATTATGGCTACTTTTGTTTCTCTGTGTACCTTCTGGACTATTTTGAAAAAGAGGAAAAATGCTATTAATGGCTAATGTTGTAGGACAGGTATTTAATTTGGAGAAGAAAGAAAAGAAAAAAAGAGGTTTCAGAACTTCGAGTGACTTTGCATCATGCCTAAGCTGCAGATCCATCTCCAGAGCTGACTTAACTGCTTCGTCCTTTGACCAGTAGTGTTCCTTTGAAAGAGTGAGTGGGTGGAGATATAATATTTTTATTAGGTGCAAGCAAAGTCATAACACTTTATAAGAGAAAATTCATTTTTTTAATTGCAAAGAAAGACAAGAAGAACATTATATTTGGTGCAATTAAATGGTTAATCATTATTCCAGAGTGAGAAAATCATGCATACAGCTTTTAAAAATCTTTTTGAACTGCAATAAAGCAATCATATTTAAAAAAAAAAGCATAAATGCTAAATGTTTTATTGACTATTGAATATTAAGCAAGCACTACATCTTTAATTAAATACATTTTAAACCACTTAATACGTACCAAAATCACTGACAGTCAAGTGACAGAGCCCTTATATCAATTTACCTCTTACACTGATGTAAAAGGCAAAATAACTGCTGAATATGGCAACCCAAACTGGTAAGAAAACGCCATAAATATTTAGCGTTATAAAAACAAAAAATGTAAAACCTAACAAAATATTTATGAGGCTACAACTTAGAATTTGAATTCTTTTCCTGAATCAGTGATACAATGTTATGGAAACTATCCATCACAAAGGATTTACATGAACGTGGAATATAAGAAAATGCAGTGGTTATCTCCTATTGATAATCAGAAACTACAATGGACCTTGATAAAATTCCATATGATGAGAAGCATTATTCTATTAATACTTTGATTTGCATATCAAGAAAAGCAATCCAGGCAGAGAATCTTCTGAGAATCCAGGCAAATCTTTAAACATTTCCACATGGAAATAGCTTGAAATTACTAAAACAGAAGAGATATAACAAAATAAGGAAATGTTAAACAATTGTGAGGTAAATAATAATTAGATGGATAAAAAAAAAAAGGGGGGGAGAATCAAAACCACAGTAATAACAGGAAATCATTTTATCATGATTAAAAGTATACATCTAAAGAACATTTATGCTCTTAGCTATTGAAAATAATCTGATCTTAACCAGAGAAAATAATCCAAAACTGTAAGTAACAAAAATTTGTTTACAAAGAGGCTGTCATTTCACTGTGGCTGAGAAAACGGGAGGCTTAAATGGAAGATGCAGTAGGCAGGAATGTTGTTACATTACAATTGAAATGAAAGTAATACTGCATCTGCAGCAACCCATGGTAAGATCATTACTCTGTCATTATTTGCGGATTCATGCATACTTGACAATAAATGGAGTTAAAAACATACAGAAATGTTGTAAAACTACAGTTTTGATTAAGGAACACAGAAAAAGTATAGACTGCCTCACTGAAACATAGCATACTTCAACAACAGAAAGGAAGAAAGGATGTCACTCTAACCTTTTGCACTCTTATTAGATTTCCCGATACTGTCACTAGTGGGACAGAGAAGCCAATAAAAACCTACTCAGACACAACTGGTCAAGGCAGAAGCTTTACCTGGGCTGGCAGTAGAAATGACATGTAAGAACAACTGACATAGTGGACAAATGTGGCCAAGGGGAACTTACCTCATTCCAGCTATCAAAAACTTTTACAATTATTGATGAATAAAAAAAAAAAAATCTGTCTCAGGTGCCTTGAAGGTGAATACTACCCTTTTTTTCAGTGTTGGTAGACACTTCCTTGAACTGAAACAGATGAAGTTATTTTACCTATTTAAATGGGAGGTGGGAAAAGGTTATTTTCAGAAAAGCACAACACAATCTAATAAGGGTTAATTAATGTGACCTAAGTGGCCTATGTCCCAAACCTCTTTCTTTTGAAACAGATGTCACAGGGGAAACTTCCAAGCAGCTGGTTTAGCAAACCAGTTGAAAAGGGGAAGGAGAGTAGGGTGCAGGGTGACCGGAAGGGCTGTGCCAGCCCTCTGTGGTAGGAGGGACCTCTTGTATATCACCATAATGTTGCTTTATGTCTCAGGTCAGGGCTTCCCTGACACAAGAAGCTGCTCATAAGGTCCACTTGGCAATGATGGGAGGTGCATGTCAGAGGCAGTCTCCAAAATGAACCTGAGTATCTGGTGCTGAGTTAATTGTCCTGGGTGTTGATAGCTTCATGAGACTTTTGTCTGATCAAATGAAAGCACTTATTGTGGGAAGGCAGCTGGAAGTAACCAGATCAACATTTACCTAGAAGGCTATATTTTGAAGTTTTAATGATTTTGAGATAGCATTATAGCATGCTAAGACTATTATTTCAGGAGGGTTAAGCCTATTAATTTATCAATTATATGAAAGGGAAGAAAGGCTCAGAAAGAAAATACCTTCTTAGCCTCACCCATCTGCAGCAAACCTGCCTTCATGATCTGTTTAGCCATTTCATAGCATTTCTGGAGTTTGCAGACTGACAGCAGAACAGGCACCAGGTGCTGCTGCTGGGTTTCTCGAACAGGAGCCGTTTGCTCTGATTCCTTTGCGTTTGCATAGGAGTACTCAGTGGAGACAATCTGGAAAGTCAAGGGCACTGGATCAGCTACCCCTGCGCAGGGAAAGCAAACAGGGACAGTTACTGCTTTCATCCTTTTCACCCTGTTTTAATTAAGACAGTGGGAAGAACCTCCTGACAGGACATACAGAAGACTTGTGTCCTTAAGCTTGTGCTGTGCTAAGGAGCTTTTTGCATACCTGCACAGATCCTTAAAAAAGTGCTAGCATTGAGTGAATAATCCTTCCAGCAGAGAAAACAATAAAAAAAAAAAAAGTGCCACTATATCTGGTGGCGGTCAGTAAAATTAGTATCACACAACCATATGAAGCATTGGAAGTCCATTTTCTTCTCCCACTGTGTGAGTAAATCGAGTCCCAGTGCTGGCAGGAAGACTTCAAGGCATGAGAAATGGGGCTGCCACAAAGGAAAGATATCCAGGCTTCCTCTCTCTGCACACACATCCTCTTCCAAGTCAAGGAGACTTGGTCAACAATGGAAACAATAAGCCTTCTTTTCCTTTTGTGTTGTTATTAGAACATATTTTAGAAACTCACATGATACTTTTTTTATTTCAAATGAGTAAACTCTGTCTCCCTAAGCTGGCCAAAACAGCCAACACACAGAAATCACAAAAACTGTGGAATCAAAATTGGCACAAGAACACAGCAAATTTTTTTTTTTTAAAATGTCAACAGACAGCTCCTTTAGGCTCCTTCATATATATTCAAAAGCAATCCACTATTACAGTTCCGAGATATCATTCCTTACTTTTGAAAGGAGGCACATGAGTCACCACCTTCCCAAACATAAGGAAGACATAAGTAGCTTCAGGAAATATCATAAGAGACCATTTTTGAATACAGTTGCTAAGGTGGGAATCAGATGAGGAGGTAAAAGCTGTTTTTCACTCAAGAGATGATATTTTTACATCTTTAAAATGCTTTGTTTTTTTCATCATCCTGTAGTACCTGCAAAACACTGTTTACCCCAAGGCAAGCACTGGCAATTCGTTAAAAACTGAGCAGAACTTGGCAATTCAGTAGCATCACTAACAGGTGGAATAGAGGATCTGGGACCTTGATAAGCTGGTGCAAAACAGGATGAAACCTTTGCAAGTCTGAAATTCATTGCTCTTTTTGTTTCACTTAAAAATGAAATTGCTTGTTCTAAAATCTTGCTGAGATGGATATACTTAAATCACTTCTCTATGTCACATGGACTTTGGTGTTGAGTAGAAAAATGCCTCTTTCCAAATCAAACGGGTCTATTATTTTGGAGTGGAGCTGTAAAAATCAAAGAAGCAATCAAACCATTTCTGCATGTTCTGACTGCAAACAGAAAATGGCAAAGTGGCAAGAATAGAGCAAAATCAAAGACAGAGAAATGCTGAATATTTTGTTGAAAAGCTGTTCTGAATAAGCTGTGGGTTCTCTTGTAAAGGCTTCCAACGGAGATATTTACCATTAGGATGTGGGACTTTGCCAGATGAGCAGCACTGGCTCCCCAGTCCAATGTTTATCAGAAAATTGAAAGGGAACGATCAGAAGGAAGGTAGAATGAGGATGTGTGAGCTGGGGAGCATTCCCCAGCACAGCTCATGCCCGACAGGTGCTGGCCTCCTGCTGCAGTCACCGTGCAGCCAGTCACCGTGCGAAATCCCTATCAGCAATAACAGTGTCCGCAAAACACTACACGTGGAAACAAAGCAGCGAAAAGCGCCGCAGGTGGCAAAAGTAGGGAGACCTGCACGCAGGGATTGTGTGTGGGATCCCACCTTCGAGGCCCCTTGGCAGACTAACAGCAGTACTGTGGTCACCTTTCGGACTCCCGGCACCCAAAGTGGTGTGAGGCAGAGGGCTCGGCTGCCTTCCCGCTACAGCTTGTTGGTTCAACACCTCCAGACCTTTGCAGAAGATCTTCAGACCTGGGAGACCTCTCGCTGCTCTATCTCCAGGTCGCGTCCGTGGAACAGTAAAAGCCCTGTCGGTGGGCTTTTACTGAGCGTAGAAGATGCCACGGCGTCCACCACGGTCCCGCCGGGCGCGGAGGACAGCAGCGGGAGCGGGACCCCATGCCGAGGAGGCTGCACCTCCCGCTCGCCCCCTCCTCAAGATGGAGACGCGGCACCTCCTCGCCTTGCAACCGGCAGGAACCCCCAGCACTACCTCTTGGGATGGAGCTGGACCGACGCCTCCTCCCCGCCCGGGGGCCGCCTCCCAGCCCTCCCCTGCCGTGCTCAGGGCGGCCGCGGCTGCCCGCAGGTGCGGCCCGCTCCTGCGGCGGCGGGCGGTGCGTGCCCGGCGGGGTCTGTGGGCAGCGATCCTGCGCGGAAGGCGGCGGCCGCCCCTCGGGAGCGGCGCTGAGGGACGGCGCCTGCTCCTGAGTCAGCAGCGGCGAGGAGGAGGTCGCGGCACCTCCCGCCCTGCCCAGCCCGGCCCCGGCCCCGGCCCCGGCCCCACGCCCGCTCCCGGCCCCCGGAAGGGAACGACGAGGGGCGGCGGGGCCGCGCCGGGTCCTGCTCTCCACTAGGTAGGGTCGCCACGAGATGAGATCGCCGCCGCGGCTTGGGCGAGGGTGGGGAAAGGGTGGAAAACGGAGCCGGTGCTCCGGGTGAGGCGCTCCCTGAGCTGAGCGCTGGGCAGCCGCCCACGGCTCCCGGCGGGGCGCAGCCCGGGCTCCGGGGGAAGGAGCTCTGGCACGGCTGGGAGCGCCGGGCTGGAAGGCTGCGGGACAGCGGTAGCGATGATCCACCCGGTCTTCCAGGGAGTTCTCCTTCACTCCTTGACTCCCCCGTGAAGCAAAGTGTGTATCCTATGCGACCTGTTAGGCCGGGAGCGTGGGGAGATACAACAGTGGGCTGCTTTGGGGAAACGTGTGTGTGTAGGGAGATAGATGTATTTATTTATGTACGTGTAGAAAAATAAGTATTTATGTATGAAGGATCAGTTTTGATAAGATATTTCCTAGGTGTTCATGTGCATTTAGCTGTGTCTGATTCGAGATCAGAAATCATAGCTTTATGTTGTTGTCTGTGTGTGTGTATATATTGATATTTATATATCCAAGGAATGTAAGAATATTACTCTCGCCAAGCTGCCCTAGTCTTCTGTCAAAGTGTGGTTTTGTTACAGCCTAGACATGTATTTATGTGCCTGCTGAAAATGGTTCTAATGTGTAGTATGTGAAATGCTTTGTTAGATTGCATTCTGAGCAGTAGAACAGAGCTTAAACAGGAGAAAGTGCTATGTGTGATTTCTGTATCACTGCAGTTTTGGGTGTTATCTGCATTATGGTTGCTATACAGAAACATTTCCATCCTTCTCCTGACCCCCTTCAGGCACCTATTGCAGAACAGTCAGTTGAGGGAACAAAATGAAATGCAAACTGTTTTGCCTTCTCTTCCTCCCTTATCTGTTTATACTGTAGGAACACCCTCATGTTCCTCACACTGACTGCATGACAAGATAGTGGAGTTGATATATTAAACTCTTTGGGGTAGGTTCTCTATTTGTTTTTGTCTTTGCAATATCTTGTAGTTGGAGACTGATCCTCAGCCACACAATTTTCAAGAGATGTTTGTTTCATGTATCATGTAAGTATCCTTGTGTTTGACAAGATTTGACTGTTGCAGTTTATGTTTCACAGTTAAACATTGCATTGAGCCAAATCTGAATCTCTAAAAACCTAGCATAATACAGAGTTAATAGGTCTATACTCATTTTGGTAGCTTAGATGATGGGAGGTGAGCTGCTCAGCATGTTGTGGGTCTTAGTGGTGCAGGCAAGATGAGAGTGGTGTGTACAAGCTTCTTGGGCTGATGCTTTTCCCTAAGCACAAGGCAGTGGATAATGCAGTATAGCCTGTATTTTATATCATTTAAGAAAAGTGGAATCATGGTCATGGTGGTTTGTGGAGGATGCTGTGTGTGGGGGTTGCTTGCCCAGTTTAGTCTTTTCCCCACCATTTCCTTCGGGGAATACTGTGGTAGAGGGCTGGGCGAGTGCTTCTATAACACTTCTGAAAATTTCAGGTTCCACAGAGAACACATGCAACTATTAATCTGCTTCATCTTCACTAGCTGTATATCAGTGAGCTGTAATTCTGTTGATTTTAACAATCTGCATGAAGTGACAAAATTTTGGCGACCTGAAGATGCTATAGTTTGGTTCAGCTTTGCATAGAGTTGACCTCTCACCTCTTTGGTTTTGGATTCTGTCTGAGCAGGCTGCTAATTTCAATGGCATGGAGATGGAGGAGTTACTGTGGACAGGTTTCTGAACCTGCTAGTGAAATCTCCATCAGGAATGCTTTAAAAGCGATTTATTTTCTCTCCTACCCATGTGTAAAGACACAATATCTGTTTCAGGTGGAGTCTTTCTGACTCTTTCCAGCTGTGCCTTCTGTAATGCTGGAGAAATCTTCCTGTGGGCTTCCACATATACCAGTGGTACAGATTTGCTTACAGATCTTTAATTTAAGAAAGTGTGTTGAAAAGGTTTATGTATGGTAGTTTTGATATGTTAGTATGCTAGGTACTAAATGCATATCCTTAATGGAAGACCAGTGATTAAAGGTAGAGCTGTGAACAAGTCCTGCTTATCCAGCAGTCTCCAATTTCAGGACAGTGGAGAAGGCAAAAACCATTGTAATGGATATTGTACCCATAGGGAGAAATCCTACTGTCAGGCAGTTAGCTTTCAATTTCTATCACAAGGTATCTTTCTGTACAAATTTATAATCTAATTTAATATATAGATATAGTTGCTTTTCCAGTTAAGCATCTAATCTCTTCCTGAATGATGCCAGGGTATGACCACTGAGTATTTTTCAGGATGATGTGACTTTGTACTGAGCAGATTGGAACTGAGTCAGTCCAGTTGGAGATAATACGAATGTTGTTAGGCTAATGCGAGTTTTCAGCTAGTTAACCTTGATAAGAGGCAATTAAAAGGTTGTTTCCTGTCCTGATGCATTTTCTTTGATAAATCTATCCTCTGTACAGTTTGTGAATTGTTTTGTGTGTTGCAAGGAGTTCCCCTAGTAAAATACAGATGGACTTTAGAGAACTAAAATGTACTCAGTTATCTGAGATTGGGCTCCAGAAGTTTGTGTCTGTGTGTGCACATGTGCTTTAGTTGTTTATTAGAGGCAAGTGATTTCCTGAACAGCAGAGTTAATTAAAATTTCTGTACAGTTGTCTCTTGAGGTCAAAACCTGATTTTTTCATTGTCTTTCCCTGTACCTCTGCATTTTTTTTGCCATGTAGCTTCCTCTTTCCACAGACTGGACTGATTTCACGACACATGGGCTACCAAATTCAATTATGGAAACTGGATGGCACATTTTATGAGGTTTGAGCCCAAAGATGTTCAAATTGCAGTTTTGCCTTCTCTGGCCTAGCTTATTTTACAAAAGTCATGAGAACTTAATTACCTTCTGGCAATCAACTCTTCTCTGGTTGAAATCAGTGAATGGCTTAAAGGGTACATAAGTGAAAAAATCTTTCAGGCAAGATTTTTCTCTACAGGAGAGCAGACTAACAATGGGCATGAAAACTTGCCATTGTCATGTGGGTCAAAAGACTTCCCCATGTCCAGAAATGGATTTGCCACATCCAACTGCTCTAAAGATCTTTTCTTGAAGGTGATAAAATAGCAAGGCAAATGGAGAGAATGTTTATGTACTTCATCTGGAAGATTTGGGTTTTTCTGGCTATCTGCCATTGTACCCATGCCCCTTATGCAAGCTTTTTTTTCCTGCAGTGTGTGTTGTTGTATCTCAGGCAGTCACTGGGTGTTCTATACTCTAATCTCAGAAATGGTCAATTAACTTAGTTGAAATTAATGCTTATATTTCTTGATCCAGTCTCTGCCAATTAATCTGTGAAGAGCTTTGAAAGCTTTCGTGAATTAGATGCACCTGGTGCCATAGCATGATACACAAAACATTACCTAACATCCTAGTGCATCCATTTGACTTCAAGTGTCAGACTGTTATTTCTTCTACTGTGTGGTGCTTTGTTCATTAATGAAGGTAGTATTTATCACCTGAAGGCCATAAATCAGAAAGCTTGCATCTCCTTTATGGGAAGGGGGTTCAGACAACTTCTACAGTAAAACTTAAATTTTAATGTAGTAGTTTTGCACTGTCTTTCTCCTTAGTGTTTGCATTGTGAGAGCTGTTAGTGCTAGAGTGTCAAAGTAAAATGTAGTCATTAATTTAAGTGCAGCAAATTGCACTGGACAATAATGTTTTTGCAACTCTTTCTGTAGCTAGTGTTGCTTTGGTTGAGGTTACAAACTTGGGGTTTTTTGAGACAACCTCATGTTTTATGTGACAGCCGTCCTCTAAATTTCAAAGATAGAATGTGTCTGCAATTTCCTTTGAAGTATGATCATCTCTGTATTCAGCACTTCTGAGATCAGTGTCTGGGGTTCCTGCATAGTATGTTTGAAAATTTGGTCTCCAGTCTGCAAATACTAGCTTTGATGCTTAGGTAGAGATCATGTTACAAGAAAAGTTTTGTGGGTGTTTTTTTTGGTGTTTTTTTTTTTTTTGTTTTGTTTTGTTTGTTTGTTTGTTTGGTTTTTTTTTGTTGTTTTTTTTTTTTTTTTTAGGTATTGGATACTAAATAGCAGTAGTAACAATTGCAACAGTTCAAGTTATCATGAAAGAGATCTAAATCCTAGAACTGACTTAAATGTGGTCATGACTTTGTCCCATGAAGTTTTTCTTTAAAAAAAAGAGGGCAGTATTTAAAGTCTTGACCAATCTGTGGAAACTATGAATCTTGTGGGTTTAAATTGTGGGATTTTCTCTTTGGTAGAGAGGGATTTTTTTTCCTACTGAAGATTGAGACTTTTTCAATAATTACTGTAGTTCAGCAAATGGCACTTTAAGAAAATTTTTCAAAATCCTAAGAACTGCAATTCAGCAATGGTGTTTTGAATCAATTAATTTTTCCTTTTAATTTGAGGATGTAGAATATAAGTGGAAAAAATTGCTTTTAGTTGCAGCTCAATGCAAAGCTTTTCATAGTTTTAGTCGTAATTTTTAACCTTAAGCAAGTGCAAAATAAATACATTCTTGTGGTCTTTGTAGTTATGTAATCAGATTAGACTATCCATGTGAGAATCTTTCTTCCACTTCTCCTTTTAATTTCCTCAAGTTTCTCCAGAAGCATCAGCCTGCACGTGCAAATTATCCCTGTGCTGCACAGGGATGCCTCAGTACCTAGCTGGAGCCTGCTGTGCCATGCAGCCTGCTGTGTGTAATTGCTTTCTGCTAGAATGGCACTTGAAGGAACCAGACAGTTGACTGAGACCACACAACTTTGTCACACAGGCCTTCAGTCAGCAGTTGGGCAGTAGCAAATTTGGATTCTGCAAACTGAAGAAGATTTCTACCAACTTCTCTGCAGTTGTACATGTCTTTTTTGCAGGCAGTTTGCTAAATCTGTTTAGCTTTTTCCATACAAAGCTCAAAACTGATGTTAATGTACACCTATTGGATAGTTTTATTCTGTCACCTGTTTTCTTGTTGGAAAAAAAGTACTTAAATACGAGAGGATAGATGGATGGATAGATGGATGGATAGATTGATTCTGAGCTACCCTTTGTGGCAGGCTAGTGACAGGCTAGATGAAAATCCAGAGGATTATGCAAGGTTGCTTTGTCTTGCCTCTGCTGTGGAAGGCTCAAGATACCATCTTGTTTCTTCAAGATCTCACTTAATTTTCATTGTGAAATACATATTTGAAGATTGCCTCACTTATCTGTTGTCTCTCTCCTCTATGTCCTTGTGAAAGCAGAAAACAAATGGAAACTGAGTGTAATGGCTAGAGGAGCTGTCCAACAGTTTGACAACCTTCTGAAGAGAGATATTTTGATGTGTCTGGCCTGTTGTAGGGAGAGAAAGGCTCTCAGGTGTCTAGTGATCTCACTCTGTGCTACTAATTTTCCTAAGGGTTAGTTAGCCTTCCCTCTTTGCTGGGCTGTCTGACCTCAGGGCTATGCAAATGTCTGTATTGAAAATTAAGTAGTAACAATCGTGAAACATGTCAATCCTGACACTAATTATAGTGGTTTTATACCTTAGCAGAGTAGTTCCACCATTCATTAGTGGCTTCAAAATCTTTCCTTCCTTGTCAATAGCTCTTGACCCCATATACCCCTGCTAACTCTCTCAGCTTTAGGATTTCCATTATTGTTTGCGCTTGCCACTGCAGTTGTAATGAAGGCTGCTGAAATCTTGTAGAATAAAATTGCTTTTTCTGTGGAGCACTGCTCTTTTCTCTTTATCTGGCTGTTTGGTGTCACCTAGCAGTTGACAGAGCTGTGGTTACCAGTGGAGCTAGTGGAGCATGTATCCAAACCAGCTTAACATGGCAGAATATATTCAGCTATTCAGTTTGTTGTTTTGTCACCATTAACTTGCTGTTTGTCCCCTGGACCTGACTGAGGAAATTGATACAGAGTTGGGATGTAATACCAATCTAATGTCAGCCTTCACTAAGACCTGCAGGAGACCCTCTTAAGAAAGCAGAGAGACATTTGCAATTATAGCTATATCCTGCAGCTACAATAACATTCCATCAGAAATCATGGTTTTGTTTTCAAGTATAGGTACCTATTGTTAGCAAATTGTGTGAGAGGAAGGTGATATTGCACAGGTCATAAGCATTGATGACTCTGTAATATCTTCCACATCTGCTGAAGGGCTTGAAAATTATCTCCTGTACTTAGATGCCTAACTTGTGGCAGCTTTGATGATGTGTGTTCATACAGCATGTGTTGTTGTTAGAAGTCCTAGTCTGCAGATTGTCCTGAGGTTTTCTCTCTGTTACTAGGAACAAATGCTACTGGCATGAAGTTTAATTTTCTCTCTTTCTGCAGTATTTATGCAATGTTAATGCTCAGCTATTAAGTAACTATCTCAGCTACTAATGCAGGTACCATAACTGATAAAATAAGTAATTTGAATTCTTCATGAGAGTTGGATTTCCTGAAGGATTGTCTTGTATTACATTTAATAGAAATGCTGACAAATATGTGTGTGTTTTTATGTGTCTAGACACTTTCATTAAGTGAGGTTATGTTTCATTTACTCAGCCAGCCTGCTTTATAAAGAAAATGCTGTCAGTTCAAAAATAGGAGTTTTGCTGTACTGTGGGTTGAGTTTCAGATGCTGTTTCAGTATTTCTTTTGGTGTGTTCCCTAGCTGTGCTAGTGACCAAAAGGGCAAGGAGGCAAGGACCTCCTGTCTGCCTTTTCACTGATGCCAGTGTGGCTGGGCCCAGTGTTCAGGAACCTCATTCTCTTGGAGGGTTCTGCTGCCAGGCAGTGCTCTCTGACTGCCTTCATGACACCATTTGTCCGTGTCTCTGATTTTGTTGGCATGCAAAGATTCTGCTGTACCTTCTATGGAGCACCAGCATACTACCTTATGCTCTATTTGCAGTTTTGCAGCTGAAGGATTTGAATGTATTCCCAGACACGGGTAATTCAGTCTGTACACGTTCTTACTAAAGTCCTGGCCTAATTATGTGTAGGAAGTGGCAATATAGTTCTGCTTGACTGACCCCTTTCTCTCTCTATGGGAGAAAATTACTTGAGTCTGCATTAAAGCTAAGGTGAACCAAAATGCAGAGTGAGATGTGGTGTGGAGGAGAAGAGGAATATGGAGGTAATTCCTTTCCTTGGAAATCTGTTGTAGTTCATGTGTTATCTATGCAAAGATGTGGTCCTCAACAGCAACTGCATATGTTTAAAAGGTCATGAAGTTAAATTGTTTGTGTAGAGGGTTCAGTTCAGACTTTTCCCTTATCCTGTTGCCTAGAGCACTGCCAAAAGCTGCCAGCTGGAACATAAAAACAGTTTTCAGAGTAAGGCAATATATGTATAATACATACCTGTTTTGACCATACCTGCTGCTCAAGCATCAATCATCCCTCTTCTAGCTAAGAATGCAAGTCAGACTTGAACTTTTAAGAGCCAAGAAATGCCAAAGTAATTACCAGCAGTGCTGTCTGCTTATGTTGTTATAAAAATAAGAGGTGTTGTGTTATATGTGAATTCTAGAGATTCAGCTAGCAAATTAATCTTGTGGCCTTCGTTATTTTTAACTGCTGGGATCTCAGAACTGGCCACCTTAAATTTTAATGTGTCTTGTGTTTGTGTGATGAAATTTGTACTTGTGTGGAACAGAAAACTACCATGGGGAAGATAAGAGGAGCATGGCATGCACACATTGCAGCACGGCTTACTGTTTTAACAGTTTACGAAGGCATGCACTGTCTGGTAGCTTTGTTCTCGTCTGTGGGTCAGAAGCTGTGCACTGAATTGTGACTGGGTGTGCTTTGTGTCTGAGCTTGATCCTAATATCAGGAAGCACAAGCTAGTGTTGCAGTGAATGCAAGCTCTTTTATTATGTGGAAATTTAACATCAATAGATGTGGAGCCACAAAGGAGCATGGGAGGACACAGTGCTGCTTTTGTGCATTCACTGTATCCCCACATGGTGTGTCCCATCAAGATTCAATGTAGCTTATACATGTGGTCCAAATTCTAGCATTTTGCAGCTTTGTTAGTTCTTAATATAAATTAAAACAAAATCAAAAAACCCCCCAAAAACCAAAACTAAAAAAAAAATCACAAACAACAACAACATAAACCAAACAGAAACCCAAGCGAACAAGAACTTCAGGACCTTTTGTTTCTGAACCCGGGACAAGTAACGTTGAAAAAATCTGGATCATTTATACCATCTCTCAGTGTTTTTCTTAGTATTGCTAAAAGTTATCATGTGGACTCCTCAGGGAACTATTCTGTAGTAAAAAGAAGCTGCTACTTGTCTTTTTTTAGTGACAGTGAGATTGTAAAGTTGGCCTTGCAGAGGAAAAGGCCTAGAAAATAAATAAAATATTTTTTCGTCTCTGGTTGTGGTTAATTTTTACCTTGTGATATTCTGATACCAGCCCTGATGCATTTTTCCTTAGGCTAAAGAACTAAAAGTCTCTCTTAGGCATCTGGACCATTTGGCTGTTTCTGGGAATGGATGAAGGTTACAGCACAATGCACAATATCTCAGAAACCTTGATCTGCAGTAGTAAGTTCTTCTGCAAATTGTGGTTTTTTTGTGGCTAAAACTTTTCGAAGTCTAGAAGGATTTCCATAGAAACAAGAAGGGTGTATGTGAAATTGTGGTCTTACCATAATAATCTCTTCTATCCCTCAAGGATAAAGTATTTGGGGTTTGTGCTAATAAAATGGGACTATTTAGTAGGAACATAGTATACTTCTGCTACTCTGTTTTTTTCTCAAAACCCACAGGAACATTTCAAAAACCATTGAAAGATGAAGCCTGTAAAAATTGTATGCTCTGTACATCTCTCTGGTTTAGTTTGAATGTCTGAAATAAAGCACCAAATAAAAATTATCACTTTGAGTTACATATTAGAATAAATGTTCATGGGCAAGTGTATGTTGCTGGATTCAGCTTAAGGAAAGGCTTAAGAAACCATCTCTTTTCAGCTGGAGATCCCTGTCTGCATAACTGAGATCCGGATAAACAGACTTTCGCATGGTGAGGGTGACCATATACTGCCAGATTGTCCAGGAAGGTTGCGGAGTCTCCATCCTTGGAGATACTGGATCTGTCTGGACATGGCCCTTGGGAGCCAGGTCCAGGCTGCCTCACTTGAGCTGAGGGGTAGACAAGGTGACTTAGAGAAGTCCCTTCCAACCTCTACCATTCTGTGGATGGGTTGTGTTAATCTCCATAGTTCATTTCAGTGTGAAAGTAAACAATTCCGTTTGCTTCACCTTTACTGTGAAATCAAAAGACAGGGCTCCATGTTGTGGGACCTTCAGGATACTTTCCCTCTTGTGCAAAAGTGCTCATTTCTCTTCAGTTGTCAATGATTCTGTACCCTGACACTGCTCAGTGGCTATTTCAGTGGCTGCATAAGTGGAGCATTTAGAATGACTTGGCTTAAAGAACATAAGAAGTTTTGGTCTTTTGTCTGCTACAAAACTGAATAAGGTTATAGTTGATGGAGGGACAGAAGAGCAATTACATAATGCAAGAAAGCAAAAAATGGCCCTGTTGCTGAAAATTTTGTATCATAGAAGTAGTACCTGGAAGCATCCAGACAACCTGTTGCTCTTTCTCAGGTCAAACCTTACTAATTTTGCTACAGAGGAGCACAGCTCCTCTGACAGGAATTGCTTCCTGAGAGAACATCTAACTACAGATATTAAAAGAGCATCATCTTAGAAGCAGTATAATGCTGTGTGTTTGGTTGGTTGGTTTTTTGTTTTGTTTTGTTTTTTTTGTGATTGGAGATAGTTTTTCTAATTGTGCAGCATAGGAATAGATTGGGAGACCAGCTTACTCTTCATTAAGGCAGCTGCCTTAGGAAGGAGATTTTGTTTTATGTTGGATAGAATAAAGGTCACAGAAGTCACAGGCTTTTGGAAAGTTAGTAATAGTCTCTCCTGGTTTTACAGGAAGCTTTCCCAAAGCCTTATCTTTTTGTACTTGGAACAGTCCTTGCTGTAGTCATGTTCTATAGTCATTTTGTTTGTGTTTTGAGCAAAGTTAGCGCTTGTACTATAGACTCGAGTAGAAATTGTCAGAGTCCAGTATTCTTTGACCAGGCTCATTTAGATATTCCATGTGTAGAGCATGCAATATCTAATATCAGATTTAATTATTTGGAGATACTTACTGTGACATGGGATTTCTGATTTAGTGAAGCAATATGAAGTATGCTGAAATCACAATGCAAATATCCATTATACTTGGCAAAATGTAGCAGTGGCAATATACAGTTCTATCTGAATATCAATATGATTCCCATCGCTGGTTTCTATAATCCCAGCATCACAACACTGGGCACCCTCTGTCACTGGAACGGAACATATGGGTTAAAGCTAGCTCAGGCCCACTGCTGTCTTCTAAATTTTTTTGTTAGTTGTTTAGTTTTTATACTCTGTATCGAGTTAAGCCACCTCTTCACTTGGCTTGTGCTGGTCTGGCTTCCTCAGGGAGGCAGCCACACTCTTTAATGAACTAACTGGGGAAATGTTTACTCCATCAGTTGATCCACTCAGCTGTTGATACAACTCCTAACATCTAAAATAAACATCTGGTCCCTTTCATCTTGAGATAAATACATGTCTTACTTTGGAAAAGCTGTGTCAGTCACAGAAGTGCAACTTGCAGATCAGGGTCCAGTTGTGCATGTGATTTAGAGACATACCATCTATAAAGGATCCCTTTTTGGAGAGCAAAATCCAATTGCTGAGCTGCTAGGGTTTCTACTCTAGCTCAGTCAGCCCTGGCTTGTCTAAGTAACTTACTTTTCCTTTTGCAAGGGAAAACACCTAGATGGTTTTTCATCATATAAAATTATGTGTGGCAAGGAACCTGCCAAGAGCGTCCAGTTAGCAGCATTTCTATCATGTAGATTCAGGCAGCTGAAATATGGAAGTCATGTAATGATTGTGTGATACTCTGCCTTGAGAAGGGCTGTTCACTGAAAAAAACACTATCTGTGTTTTCATTTACAGAAGTGTTTCTTGGGTCAAGCGTGCATTTAGGATCCTTTATGTGGGGGGACTCTGGCTAAACTAGTTTTTTCCTTGCATGAGTCTTGCATGAGTAATGTTGCTTTGAACTATTCATTCCTTACATCTATTTGTTGCTCAGGATACCTTACTTGGAGAATTTAGTATCCTGACAAGGAATGTCTCCCTAGAAATTCTGGAGTAGAGTGTGTGCTTGCATTACCTTGATAGCTGGGAAAGAATAGCTTGAGCTCTGCCTTAAAAGCTGACTTAACACTGCATGGATTTTAGCATGAATGCTAAATCTGAGAAAATACTGTCTGTGATTCCTCCGTTAAAAGTACCTGCTAGTTTAAAGTCATAACTAAACCAGGGTCTGGATAACTGCAGACAGAGTATTTGTGGGGTTTGAGATACTGGAGGCCAAGAGTGCAAATATTTCTGGGGTGTTTATGTATCTCTAGAGAAAGAGATTTCCAGGTGGGTAATTTGTTCTGTATCTTCAGCGTGCCTGATCTACTATGTCATCCATGCAGAAGTCAGGAAGTAATGATAAAGCCTGCATGTCACCTGTTTATTGTCTTTAACTGTGACATTCTAATTAATGCTCACATCTGACCTATTTTTTTCCTGTGCTGTGTTTCAGTGCTTGATGGCCACAGCAGGGCACTAAACAATATCAGAAAAAAAACCCAGCTTTAAGACCTATAATTTCCACACGACTGGCTGGAAAAGCAGTTGTCACTGCCTTCCTGGTGCAGCATGGCATTTGGACCTGGTGTTCTCTGCCTGTTCCTATGGACAATAACAGGTAGGAGTATTTCTCCTGTGTCTGAATCATCCAGACAGAACAAGTGAATTAAATGCTCCTTGAGTGTATATATAGCTGTGAAATAAATATGAATAAGGCAAAAGCTGGGGAATCTTGTGACTCCTCAGTACAAAAAGCTTTGGTAAGTTACACCTTCATAAGCTGAAATGGAGGAAGGCAGTTGTGAGTAGATGTTTGAAGCCAATATCAGCAGGCTGTTTTTGGGGACATGCATGGGGCAAGAGTGGGTGGTGGGAGAGTTCAAAGAGTTTTCCCTCTTTTTTGCTTGCAAGAGAGCAATTGAAGAATAATGTGTTGCTTGCATTGTGTTGCTGCATTTGTGTTCTGAATTATCATAAGGTGGTTTATATATGAGTAGCATGAGTGCACTGGTTCACATCTCTCACCTCATCAGACTCTCTACAAACATAGCTATCCTTTAAAAGAACACAGGAAAAATCCTGTAAGTTTCTGCTTCAGCCACAGGAATAGGTAATTTATTTCCATAACCAGAAAGATGAAAAATGATAGTTAATACTACCTCTGTCAGAGAGAGACTTAATCTGGTTCAGGTAGTTTTGATATGGTAACTGAAGAAAAGGATATTAGGAAGTGGGGTTTATTTCCTTAAATATATTGTTTGAGTTCTATCTGTGGTGGTACTGGTAGTATCTATATTAGCAGAAATTGAGAAAATAATGCATGACTGTCTGACTCTCACTTCTTGTAGTATAAACAGAATGGGCTGTTTCATGAGGTATAGACTTGCTTAATGTGCTGAAGCTTAAATTGACTGCTGAATTTGGAAAACGTGGATGAAAGGGGATGGATATTAGCCTACAGGTGAGGGGGATAGTCATTAACTATGTCTGAGCTCGTAGGGGGTGTTCGAGGTAGTCATGAAGATCACCATGAGGATCTCATAGTGTCGAGCTTTTTGAAGAGAACATGGAGCTGAGTTTTTTGTTGCTGTAGTGAAGAAGTGTGCCTTTTGTAAATAAATCCTCTCCTACGAGATACTGAGTACCTGCTGTAGGGTCTATGCTAGCATCTTTAGAAAAAAAAAAAAACCCACAGCAACTTCAGCAGAAGAGAGTAATGTACAGTAAATACTGAAATTTGCCTGTAGAGAATGTCACAGTTTCATGCTTTTGATAATACTGTAATTGTTAGCAGATTAGAACATCTTCCACATGCATATAGCAAGTTACCTGTTTTTAGTTGCAAATTTGCTATGCTCTCTTGGCTTATCTGAGAACAAGACCATTTCTCTCAAAATCCTGGCTGTATTTCAAGCCTCTACCTGTATCTCAATTACCAGTTCACAGTGTTTAGGGGATAATATAATCTAATAGATCATATTATTTTAGTAAAAATGTTAGTATTTCCATCTCAATAATTTGCAGTATTTTTAATACAATTAATATTTAATTAATCTGGGAGGTTCCTGCTAATTTCCAGGATGTCTTTGCTACAATGTATCAGTAAATGCTTACCTCTTCTAAGTCAGAAGGACTTCTTTTCACTGCAAGCTTTAAGGTGAATTGACTGAGACTCAGGAATTTGCTAGATGTTCATTCTGCAGGTTTTTTCTGCACATGAGCTTGTGCTTTTAAAGGCTACCTTTTCTTAAAAAAACCCAAGTTATCTCAACATTTGTTTTATTTAAGATAATGAGAAGACTGACTTAATATAGGAAAGAAAGACTTAATACTCCATCACTGAGAGAAGAGAGAAACAGCCTCACTGATGAATAATGTTGGAAGGATATTGAAAAATATGTTCTGGTTCATTAAAAGAAATTGAGGTGTGCTACTCTGTCCTTTTTAGGTTATGTTTATTTAGTTTTATTTTGTGAATGATAGTTTTTGACTAATAGTGTTTTACTGCTTTTAATAAATGTGTGGGTTGACCTTTGCTGGCTGCCAGGTGCACAGCAAGTCACTCTGTCACTTCCCTTTCTCAGCGAGATGGGAGAGAAAAATAAGATTAGAAACTCCATGGACTGAGATCGAGACAGGTTATGTCTCGTTCATGTGCTAGTTACAGTCAAGAGCTGATGAAATTTGACTTAGTGAAGTTTATTTACTTTATTGTCAATTAAGCAGAGCAGGATAATGAGAAGTAAGAACTACCATAAAAACACCTTGCCCTTACTTCTCCCATCTTTCTATATTCAACTTTACTCCCAATTATTCTTTCTTCTTTCCATGAGCAGCTCAGAGAGTCAGGGAATGAAGGTTGCAATTAGATCATAATGCTTCCTCTCTGTTGCTCCTTTCTCCTCACACCCTTTCCCTACTCCAGCATGAGGTCTTTCCCATAGGCTCAAATTCTTCAAGAACTACACCACCATGGGTCCTTTTCACATGAAAGTTCTTCAGGAACAAGCTGTTCAGTGTGGATCCCCAGTCAGGTCACAGGTCCTGCTGGAAGATGTGTTTCTGTGTGGAATCCTCTTCATGGGCTTGCAATTCAGGCCAGGAGCCTGCTCCAGGCTGAGTTTTCCAAGTTCCTTCAGGGCTTACCCACCTGGTTTGAGGTGGGGTCCTCCATGGGCTTCAGGGGTAGGTATCTACTTCACTGTGGAGCTCCATGGACTCCAGCAGGACAATGAAGCAGTGCTTCACCATGGTTTTTACCACAGCTGCAGGGGAATCCCTGCACTGGTGCTGGAGTACCTCCTACCCCTTCTTCACTGACCTTGCTGTATACAGGATGGCTTTTCTCACATTTTCTTACTCCTCTCTCCTGTCTGCTGTGCTTGTGCCAGACTTTTGTCCCTTCCTAAAATCTTTTCACAGAGGAGCTGCCACCCTTCCTGTTTGGCTCAACCTTGGCCAGTTTTGAGTCAGTCTTGTAACAGGTTCTGTCCTGACATGGGGCATGTTCTGGTGTCTTCTCACAAAGACATTCTGGCAGTCCATTTCTCCCTGCCCCCAACTACCAAGATGTGCCACATAAACCTAATTGATACACATATCCATCACTTACTAATGTTCATGCTTCTCAGGAGGCTTGAGCTGAGTGTAGCAATAGGTATGAGTGTATACTATGCCTCTATCACTCAACATCTCATGCATTTTAGGTGATTGATTTCCAAAATCTCTGGATGCAGCTCCTAATTTATCCATATACACCTTGAATTGATGAAAGCAGCATGTATTGAAATACATTTCAATTATTCTGGCCATTAATTAATGTTTTTTTGCTAATGTATCAATTTCTTTTTTCTCTATGAGAGAAAAGAGACATTGTTTTCCAGCACAAGAAAGTGGGTTTACTTTGCAATTGGGAGTCCAGTATCTTGCAAGCAATTAAGTCTAGCTCTCTTCTTGAGCAGGCATATTCTAATTTGGCATTTGAAGCAGACCTTGCAAATACTGCTGTTAAAATGCATTTCTGCAAATATTATGAATAGCATTCTCATGGCTGACTCTTGGTTTTGTCATATTGTATTGTATGTGTGTTGTGTGCTTTGTTTTGAGATTAGCCACTCCAACAAAAATATAAACAGCGATTGCCAGGTAATTGCAGTCACAGGTGTTGCATCATCTAATCTCCTGTTTTCAAGTCCATGTAGGCCAGATGTTGATTGTATGACCTTCCAGAATCCTTGGTAGCCTTCACCAATGTCCTTTTCTTTACTCTAGCAGAAGGCGTTTCTAAATATATTACAAGCCATCAATTTTCAACACATTTCACTATTACTGGTCTTGGACTTTGAAAAACATTAATACTCTTTTCTTGGTACATATCTAACATGTAAAGCCCAGGCCAGGAGTGTCAAGGAACGTTTTAAGATGTAGCTGTGCCTTTGAAATGACAGTGGAACCACTGCTATGTGGTCGTGGTACATTCTTTGTTACTTATTCTACCATGCCTAGATGTTCTAGTGTCCTGGTTCACACAGGTCTTTCCAGAGATACAAGATGGTGTAGTGCTTGATTACAGTCTCTGGGATCACAGTGAGTTACGTGTATGCCAGGTTAGTTCACATTGTCACATTGTCCATTGGAAGTGGTCTGGTATTTCCTTGTGGAGGGATGCAACAGTTACAGCTGTGCACCTACCCTTCTTTTTTCTTATTCTTTTTTTGTTCCCCTTCTTTTTAAATAGCACTTAGCTGGTTTATCAGCGACAAATAGCGATGATGAGAATTCCTGGAATGAAAACAATGCTTGAAAAGGATCATCAGACCCACTGAACTGATTATGAACTACTAACAGATTCTGGACAAAAGAAGTGTGAAGACTGCTGTAATGACCATAAAGGCTTTGCAGATCATTATTTGCAGATATTTACTTTTGATAGCTTTTGTTATCACATATGTATCTGTGTTTAAAGGCCTGAGAGAGAACCTCAGGGCAGCCTGCAGTAAAAGAATGAAAATGCTTTATGGTGTGCAGAGATGTTAACTTCTACTGGAGGAACCAATGCAGTGACATTTCAGATGTTGAACTATTCAGATGTCAGTGATACTGCTTTTCTGGTTTCAAGGACAGTACCTTCTGTAGGGCATTACCAAAGCTGATGGAGTATAAGCACTTTTCGTCATTTATGATATGAAGTGTGCTTTGCAGGAGTTTATAGCTCTGATGTGGAAATTATCTCTAGCTTGAAAATTGGAATTTTTTAATTTTTCCTCTTAGATTACTGTAACTGAAATAAAAAACTTACTTTAATTTTGCTTCCAGAAACTTATCAAAATTGTTTCAGTGTGTTATAATGGTAGTAGGAAAAAACAAAATTTATTTTTTACTGATGTGATGTCTTTCACCTCAAAATTCACCAAATTAGGTAAAAGTTACTTGAATAGATTTTTAAAAACATCACTAAGCCTAAAAACAGAATAGAACTAGCTTGCTGCTAAAAGAGAGTAGATGGAGCATGTGGCAAGAAAACAGGGATGATCCTACTCTTCCTTTAGCAAACTGCTATAGGATCCTCCATGCTCAGGTAGTCCAGAGACTTTCAGGCTGTGAGAATAATGTGCTATGTGGACTCTCAATGTTGTGCTGCCAGCAAAAAGGTAATGGGATTCTGGTCAAATGTGACATTTTTTGGTGCAAGGTCTGAATCTGAGCTTTTCTCTATTACTTTACATTTCCTCTTTGCCACTTCTTTCTGCTTCTTCTTACAGTGCTTGCTGCTAGGGAAAGCAAACAGAGTGGATAGTTCTCCCCTTGCAGGGCTTCCTGCTGGGGTGATGAGCTGTGATGACCTCAGTGTTTCTACACTGTCACAATTTTCTACTGACTGACTAAAGAATACTTGCTGCCAAATCTTTCAAGTGCTCATGGCTGTGTGAGCACGGGGGAGAGAAACTCTTAGGTTTCCATGTCCACTTGAGGAAAGGTCTCCAGCCAGCTGCAACAGGGAAATAGCTGTATTCCTGATGGGCTCTTGACATAAATGGACTCATGCTCCAAGATGTGAAGGAGCAGAAGTGTGAAGCTCAAAGAAAGGTGTGGATGTTCCCTCATTAAAGGAGGGAATCTCTTTAAAATGAAACTGTATTCCACACTGTGACTCTGTTAGGATTTTGGTAGGGGATATAGGTTGTTTTTTTTTTTTTTTTTGTGGTAACCAACTTGTCTGACTAAGTCTCTGGATATGTCAGTGTTGTCCTACAGCAGATGTAACAGGGTGCAGCTAAGAGGAAGAGAAACACTTTGCTTGCAGAAATTTTAGGTTATTGACTCATGTTCCAGAGGGTTTTTGGGCCATTTTAGAAAGGGAATCAGTCTTCCTGTTGGTAACTTGAATGAGTTTTTCTGAAACAGAGAATTGCATGATGCTGGTTTTTGCCATTACTGGTCAGAGTAGAACAGAGGTTTAATTCCTGAGATCAGTTAACTAAGATAACATAGCTGTGCTATGACTTCACACAGTAGGTAATACTGTAGGAGATACAAATGTTAGTAAGTGACCTTTCATATTGCACACCTTCAGTAAATTTTCTGTAAATAAGAGACCTCAATAAATCTGTTTGAGTCCACTGCAGACTGGAGATGAGATGTAAGAGAATATGAAATTAGAGATCAGATCAAGTTCACTCTAAGCAGATCTTACATTTTTCATGTGAAGTGGACACACCCAGTGTGAGGCCAAAATAGCTTGATAAATTCATCCTTTCTTGCACACTTACTGCTACAAGTCAACTCAGGTGTAACACTAAATAAAGCAAGAGATGAAATTTCCATTACTTGGAGATTTTTTTCTGTTCCTTGTTGGGATGAAACCAAGGCCTTCTGACATTTGCAAAAGCAGGTAGCCAAGGTTTGTGGCTAGGTTGTGTACTTGAGAGATCTAGGTTCAAAGTCATGTATCATCTTAGGAATGTGTTGAACTTGTTTCTCTCTATGGCTAAAGAAGCACCATGAATTTTGAGGGATGTTGACTCTGAAGTGTGATAACTGATGTGTCAAACTGAAAGTGGTGGAGTGAGATTTGAAGCTTGATTGAGGACTTGAAGTCTGGCCTCAGGTTAGAGCTGTGGAGTGTCCCAGTTGTGTACACTTGTCTCTAAAGCAAGACCTATTGTTCATTCTCTTCTGAACAAATAAATAGTGAAACCTTCAGTTTTATTTTTTTTAACACACTCTTTACTTTCTATTTCAGGAATAAGTTAAAGAAGGGGGGTGGTGAAAACAACAATCAAAGGAGCTTTTTGGCCCACATTAATAGTGCTGTTCCTAAAGTATTAATTGTAAATATTTGTTACTGACCTGATATTACACATTTGCAGAGTCATGTTTCTGTTTTCCCTTTTTAAAGGCCTGTTACTCACCTCTCTACTGATTTATGGGATTAACTAAATGCATATGATTTGCAAAAAGACAATGGTTGAATGGGATGCCTGACTCCTGTACTTAATTTAACCCAGACTTTTTCTGGTTCCTCTGTTGTAAGTTGTGCAGACAACTTAAAGGGAAGACTTGTGATGACAATTCCAAGTCTCTGCCAGGGGGTTATGTTATTGGAGGTAAAAGGGAATGTAGAGAAAATTTTTATATGCAGCGTAACTGAAAAAAATGCAGAAATCTTGAGCATCTTCTGGGTACAGATAAGGATACTTTGTCTGGGCTGTGTAAGAACAGGATAAGTTGTTTTAAGTGCGTGTTTCCCTGGGTAGATTTTTTTCATTGAAAGTGTAAAGTGGAACACTCGAAAGCATCCTAGCTCTGTGTGAAGGAGTAGCTGCAGTCAGAAAAATGGTACTTGAAGCTCTTTATCCTTTTCAGCTTCCTATTCAGCTATACCTATTTATATGTCATCAGTCTTCTTTAAAATTTGTTTCGTTTCACGTTTTCCTTACCCCATACAGCCAACTCTGCAAAACCATCATACCATCTTGCCTCCTCTATCCCTCAATATATGGTGCAATTTTTTTTTGTTGTTTGATTTGTTTGGGGTTTTTTTTGGTTTTGTTTTTTTTTGTTTTTTTTTTTTTTTTTTTGCATTGAACTAACCTACTTTGCAAGCTTTACATTCTTCCCAGGCAGTTTGATTCCCCACATATATTTTGATAGCTGTATTTAGACCATGTATTGTGAAGGTATGTGCTGCAATTCAGCCCCGATGAGGTGGCGGGGATTGTGATGTGGTGCTGGACACGTTGCATGTGTCCACACATGCATGATGGTTTTTGACTAAAAAAAAAGTGTTTGTTTTCATTCATTGAGATAGCAAGTCCAGTTGAAAACCAAAGAGAATAATTTTCTGGTTTACTCAACTTTCATGAAACATATTCAGATTTTAGGGAGAAGAATTCTGAAGTGCAGTTATAACCATGGAAAAAGCACCTAGAAAAGTTATTGAAAACTGAGTAGAATATATAATATGTTGATTCATGCTTTTTTTGACCATTTCACACTCAGTCTGTAATGTGCTATGAAAATAATTCTGATGTTACGTTAAAATATTTCAGCTTTACTGGAAATGAAAGAAGGAGCTCCACACTGGAGCAAGCTCTTGGATTTTCACATGAATTTGTGGGTAAAGCAGCAAAAGTTTGAGAAATCGATCCAGGTTTTATATTAAGACTAGTGAGTATGTTGGGGTGAGGAACTCTTCATGACATTCAGATGAGATTGCAAATCTTTCTCCTAGAGTTTTGCTCCCTTCTCCCTCAAATGAAACAATGACATGCTACAGCATCTTATTTGAGTTTTCTTTTAAAACATGTTTTTAAAGATCCCAGTAGGAACATGCTGTGGAAGTAATGGATGTATCCCATGATTTTTGTATTCTCTGCTCTTTTCTTGTTTTTAAGCATTGGCAACTTGCTTTCATCTCTATGTATTTGAATTTGTAGTGCAGGAGTAAAAGGTATTTCTGCAAAATATGTCAAGGTCCTACACTGGAAAATCCTCCAGAGTACAAATATTACTGCAAAGGGACATGCTTAAAAAAGGTAGTAGTGATTTTAGTGAAAGGAAACGTGCTTTTTTAAATAGAATACCATGTTTTTCTATATTGAAAGCTATTTATGATCACAGTAAACTATATTATGACTTGGTTGTAGTGCTGTGCCTTATGTTGGTGGTATTATTGCAGGTTGCAGTTGTGAGCAGTGCAGAGAAGGAGCCACGTACTCAGGTGCAATAATTTCTCCCAACTTAGAAACCACTAAAATCATGCGAGTTCCTCATGCTTTGTCAGTGTCTGACTGCATCGCAGCATGTTGTGACCTCTCTGGTTGTGACTTGTCCTGGATGTTTGAACGGCGCTGTTACATCGTGAACTGCCAGCACAAGGACAATTGTGAACCTAAAAAAATTGAAACTGTCAAGTCCTACCTTACCTTTGTGCTGAGGCCTTCTCAGAGGCCAGCCTCACTGCTAGGGTTTGGACAAGTGATCCCAAGCATGGTGCACTCTGGGGGACTCCAGAATGAGCCGTCAGAGGAAGTGAGTAGCCTGAAGAAGCTGTCTCTGCTTGGAAAAGATCCCAGCCTTGAGGAGATACCTGAATACATTGATGATTATAAAGAGTTGGAGCAGAACCCCTTTCAGGTGGGCATCAAACACGAGCAGAAGGACAGTATGGATTATGCTGACTGGGGCTTGATAGTGGCAGGTGAAAATGGCTTCAACACTTCCATGGGTGATGATAGAGATAACCAAGAAGATTTTGCTGAAAAGAAAGGGGAGGCTGGAAAGGTGGAAAGCCTTCTGAATAAAAACAACTCTGAACTGACTTCCGTCAATGAACACTCTACAGAGGCGTCATCCCTTCCGGAGATTACAGCACTCCCTGGGAAGACATTTGAAAGGGAAGCAGCTGTTCCACTCCTTGCACAACCAGATGCTTTGCAAAAAGAGGTAAGGAAGGAGATAGAGTATGGTGGGGATACTTGGCAATTTATTGCTTTGTAATATTACAACTCTCAAATGACTTTGTCTTGTTACTGTGTAAAAGAGGCTGAAGGGGATTGTCTTAAGAGGCAGGTGAATCACTAAAGGACTTTTTTTTTTCATCAGATGATAGGGAGTGAAGTTCCTTTTAGGGTATTGTGAGGTTTCCTTGTAAGTGTACAAATGAGTGAACCTGGACCTGGTGTAATAGTGTTACTGTGGTCTTCACTTCTGACCCCTGGTGACTCACTGGAAGAAGTTAGCAGGGCAGTACTAGTAGATCCTCTGGTATCCAAAGGCCAGGATCAGGGAACATAAGCTCCTCCATCAATACAATTAGGCCTGCTTCATGGGTTTCATGCTACTAATGCACAATGGTGTTACAGGTGTAAGTGCTGAGTTAATTTTTATAATGCTTTTAAAACATGAGAGGGTCGTGGAACTTAGGGAGGGCTGATAGCGGTTTTGGACCATGATGTGCAGCAGGATGAAGTGGATAAGGTGTTTCTGTTCTCAGAATCCTTGAGTCTGATAATTAGAAAAATAAGTTAATTACTTAAAATCCAATACAGATGTCAGTATAAGTAAGATGAACCTGTTCTCTGTTTATGCCAACTAGTTTGACCACTTGAGACTAAAGGGGCCTTGGTTTCTTAAAAACAGGGCGGGTTCAGTTGGAAAGTTTAAACAGGCTATAAATTCAGTATTCCCTGGGTTTGACTCCCCTTGCCAGAAGAAAGAGGAAATTGATCAATGTTAGCTGACTTGCTCTGAATTCCACTTGATTTTGTAACTAGCAAGTATCTCTTGCTGTGAAAATGGCAAATTATTGCTGTTACTGTAGGGAAGAAAAATGCAAGCAAATAAGAAAGTTGTGTGAAATCTGTGACAGCTGCAGTTCTGGGAGGGGATGACTGATGTGTGTAGAGCAGCAAGTCATAAGAAGCAGATAAAGACTTCAGGTAACTAGAAGGAGCCTCCTATTAACAGCCCCGGTCCTCATGGTGGATTTAAGACACCCCAATACCTACTCGGAGGGCAAGAGAGCAGGGCAAAAGCTGTGCAGAAAGTTTCTGAAGGTTGTTGATAACTTTAAGAAGGTTATTGCTTTGAGTTGCTTCCAGGAGTTGAGAAGGAAAGACTCTGCTGGACCTCACCCTTGCAGGAAGCAAAGAATTAGTTAGGGATGTAGGCATGAGGTAGAAGCTCCTAAGAGGGGCAGGAATAAGTGAGGAAGCAGAGTCACAACCATGGGCTGCAGCAGAGCAGTCTTTGGCCTGTTGTGGGATCTGTTTGGAAGAATTGCAAGGGACATTGCCCTGGAGTTAAGTAGGGGCCATGACAGCAGGCTGCTTTTTGAGGACCACCTCCTGTAGAGTCAAGGTAGCTGTGACTTTTATGATTGACTAAGTTGGTCTGGAGTGTATTGGCACAAGTGAGAAGAGATTAGAACTTGTCTTCATGTGTAAGGAAGAACACTTGACAACAGAATGAGTGCTGTGGCAAACTAAAAAGTAGGTACTGCTTCTGCAAGCAGAGTTAATGATTGGAGACTTGTTTTGAAAAGTTCCTACCATGCACACTTTGAAATGAGCATAATTAACATGGGGATTTAGGTGAGAGGTTATTCTTTTCTTAGTATGCAAAAAGTATGTATATATGTACATATGAAGAGTACAATACCAAAGTAGACTGTCACTGCTAATAAAATTTAGAGTGACATTCTGTCATGCACTAGTGGTGCAGTTAGTTCTAACACAGGGCAATAGCTGAGCTAAAATTAAGGACACGCAACCACTACAATACTAAACGTATCGCCTATATTTCCTTCCATCTGCAAGGGGAAACTTACAAGCATCTTTTAGTTTCAGCCTGTGTAGTGTGATGGAAATCAAGCCAAACCAAGAACCTGCAGTAGCTCTGTGCTCCACCATATTTGTGCACTTCAGGTGTGCAGTAACACTTGAAACTTGTTTCCATTGCATTTTTCTGTCTAATGGAAGACCCATTAGCATTGTGCTGATCTTTAGTCAATTGTCAGGATTCCTGCTGACTGAACTGCTTATGCCTTGTGCCTTTGAGGAGTCATAAAACTTCAAGTCCACCTAAACTATGTGTCAGAGCTGAGCAAGTTTGTTCCCTGTCTCTAAGCAATCATGTGAATACTATTTTATGAAAGTTGAGATTTCACATCCTGCAGCAGTGATAAATCTATTTTGGTTTTCACACCCCAGACAGAATATAAAGATTTTGCTTTATCTTTTTACACTGACTGTAGATGGGGCTTTATTGTAAAGTGATGGAGAGAAACCTACTTCTCTCCAGGACACAGAGTAATTTTTGTGTGATCTTCATATTATGCTAACATTATGCTAGCACAGCCACTGAAATTCCAATAGAAAGCCCGAGGAATGAGATTGCTGCTTTCAGTGCAGAAGGGATGAAATGCCAAACCTGGGTCAGTCTTTAGCCACAGCTGATAATGATGCTGAAGAACTGGTAAGACAAGTGTAGTTAGAAGGTGGTTGGGATGTGCTCTGTGAGCACAGCTGTAGAAAGCATGTTAATGGGATAACATCAAAAGCTGTTCATGGCATGTATTGAGAAATAGCTCTAAAGGCTCTCTATTAGTGTAAATAAAGAATCTGGGGAAGCAGAAGGCTTTCAGAAACTGCCAAAGCCTAAGTGAGCTTTGTTTCCCAGATGGAAATTCCTTTGAATTTAGACATGGATGGAGAAATGGAGATGATGAGTGGTTTTAGCAAATAGTTTTCCCTGACCTTCCCTAGAATCAGCTTCAGTGCAGACACGTCTCTCCCCTTCCTAGTCTCCACTCCCCTTCTTTCACTGCAGATTATGCTTGGTCACTTTGATGATGGAACAAGTGGCACAGGAGGTTGAAGTCAGTGCATGGTAGTCTCCTTTCTGCCATTTGTCATTTCTTTCTCTTTTCTACCACCGTTCCTTCCTTTTTGTTTTATCTGCACTGGTGTAGGCTTTGCTGTGGGCCTCATTTCCCTGGGAGGCGGCATGGAGTGCGTTTCCATGAGGGTGTCTCCAGCCCTGTGCACAATAATGTTTGCTTCCAGATGTTTGATCTCATGCCTCCTGTTGTGCATCCCCCCACATCCTCCTGTGTCCCCTGCATGCAGTGGCTATTGCCCTTTTTTGACTAGGTTTGAGAGTTTGCGGTGTTGGTGCATGGTGGCTTGATTCCATCTACTGCCAAACTTACTTGGACCACCAGGGTGGCCCCTGCAGCCGGTCCTCTGCCACCTAAGCCCTGCCGGGTATGCCTAACACAAAAGTTCAGCTTGGCTCCAAAATTTTCTGGTTTAGGAACATTACTTGTGACCCTAGTGAATAGAAGCTTCCTGTGGTATATTATGGTGATAGGATTTCCTTCTTATGTCTCTTTCTCCAGCAAGCAGACATTTCCATCAAATCTCATATGTATTGTTTAATACATATTTGTGTTTCCTTCTGAAAGAAGTTGGTTTTTGAAAACCAAATTTTGTTAAGAAGGAAATCTTAAATTTTTACCCAAATTTTTAATTTGGATTAAAAATGCCAAGAGGTCTCCAAATAGTTTTTCATTGGTATATGATCCAAACAACTTCTCAGACTGTGGTGGTTTTGTATAGGTTATGAAAACATGAAGGTCTTAAAATTATGCTTGCTACTAAGTTTAATGAATTGCCCTGTTTATTGCACATTGTACAATGTTTTCCTATCATCCTCTCAATTCTGCCATGGCAATTCTATATGTCTGTCCCTGGGTCTGTGCTGACACATTCCCTTCTGCAGCTTCCAGACAAAGCTGTTGTAACAAGCCAGACAGAGCAAGGTGACAAAAATGTGATTCCCTGATTCCCTCTCTTCACAGTAGTCAGCAGGATGTGGTGTCAGCTGCTGTGTTCTTTGAGCAAGGACCTGCACAGAGATTTTAAACTGAGAAACCAACAAATCACAGACCTCTGGAGTCTGTGCCCTTTGGGCATTCTTGTCATAAATGCAGTCAGATACAGGGAGTTTCTGTATGTGATTTGGGAGAGAGAATATGGGGTTTGTCACTTGAGTCACCTGACTGTTGGGTTTGCATCAGAGTTCAGAGGGATCTTATGGACTGTCAGTCTCTGGCAGCTCAATAACATGAGTACGTTCAGAAATCTGTACAGAGTATGTGCTGTCCAGCTGCCCGGATCAGAAATCTGCAGTGTTGCCCATCCTTGAAGTGAGATATCTGCAAGGAATTAATTTTCTTTTTAAAATTTCCAGTTAACTGCTGATCTGCTAAGCCAAGTAAGGTTTTTGAGGTCTTAGCCAGAGTCTAACTGCTGTTGTGTTGATGCTGCAATTTATTCAACAATTGATGCTGTAATTTATTCAACAGCAATTTATTCAACATTTATTCAACAGCTAAGGCCTGACTTAATTCTTGTGCTTATTGTATTTGCAGGGATAATGGTGCAGTCAAAATGTATAAATCTCTACCTAAGAAAACTTAAGATGGCTGACAGACTCTGTGTGGTGGTGAGCCTTTTAGTGTCTGATTGGCTTGCCTTCAGAATTCATATTTAAGACTTAGAATGCAGACTTGAATAACATAGATGTTCATCTCCTGTTTTGGCTTTGTTTCAGTTTTGATGCCTGCAGAAGCTGAACGCTTCTGTTTGGTTAAAAATACATTGACTTGATCCATAGAAGATGTCTAAAACTCCTGAAAGATGTTTTGATATTTAGATGTACCTTTCTTTCTATTTTGAAGTCTGTACTTCATGTTATGTGGTTGTTCTTATTTTCTGTTGGAATTCTCAAGAGATTTGCACTCAAGTCAAACCCAGAGAACTGGAGTATGTGGACCCTCACCATTGGTGTGTTTGTATTGAGCAATAGTTCGCTGTAATAAAGGGTAAAAGCAAACCCACAAAGTCCCTGCCAGCAGAACTGCCTATCAGACTCACTCCCAGAAAGTATTCTTTTCTTTCCTTTAACTTTCACTTCCCAAGCTGGAATTTAGGTTAATCTTGCCCTCCACATCTTTTCCAGCAAATCTCTCAGTAACAGTTTCTGACTGAGAGCTTAATTTCTGATATTGTCCCTGCCCCAGTTGTCTGCTGTCTGCTAACATTTTTAGTTTGTCTTTTTGGCTATGACACCACTTCAGGCGTGACAGTGCCACAGGGCACCTTTTTTGACTGCAGTGTCTTGCCTAGGCTTGCTGACTGAAGTGATGTTTGGTGCCACTGCAGAAGAGGCACCCTGGAAAGGCACGTTTGAGGTGACTTTCTCTCCATCTGTCCTACAAAGCCATGATGGCTGCTTTTCAACTGCTGGATTGGCAAAGGGTGAGGAGAGGCCAGAGGAAGCTCAGGAAAGTAGACTTCCCTCAAATTCAGGAGGCAAAAAACCACTGTGGTTTGCCCAAGTGTGGGAAGAAAATCCTTTATAAAGGGTGGAGTGTGGAGTATGTGAAGGAGGCCTCTCTGGAGGAAAGACCTTTTGTCAAAATACAAAGCAGGATGGGCTTGAGGTTCTCCCTGTACATGATGCTATCAAGGATGAGATTCCTGAAGGCACTACTTTAGGGGAACTGCAGTCCCTGATCCTGCTATCAGTGTCCAGCTGCTCAGAGAGTACTGTCTGCATATGGAGCAGAGCTGGAGATCTGTCCACAAAGGTGTTTGTCTTGTCTGTGTTATGGACTCACCCAAAAGTGCAGCTCTTGGTGTTGTCCTTGGCATCCTCATGAGTGGGCCTGCCACAATCCCTGACATTGCACAGGGATTTTTTCACTTTGTCCATTGCTGAAGGTTGAGATGGAGTTGCAGATGACTTCTATGCCCTGTTTTCTTGTAGGCTGGCAAGGAACAGTTCCTGGCATTGCTTTCACGTTCCCATCTGCACAATGAGCTTTCTCTCCTGTCCAGAAGGCAGGGCTGCTCTCATTTCCTAGGGAGGCTAACTGCAAAGGGAAAGTAGAGCACCTGAAATGCAAAGAGTAGAGAGTTGGGACTGTACAGCCTTCAGCACAGAGGGTTCAGAGGATTTTACAGATGTGTATAAATAACTCTGATGGGTGTGAAGAAGATGGAGCCAGGCTCTTCTCAATGCTGTTCAGTGGCAGGAGAAGATACAATGGGCACAAAATGAAATACAGGGAATTTTATTTAAACACTAAACCCCATATTTTCTTCTGTGAGGATGGCCAAACACTGGAAGTTTTCCAGAGAGGTGGATTCTCTGTCCTTGGAGATACTCATAACCTCACTGAATTTGGTCCTGAGCAGTCTGCTGTAGCTGACCCTCCTTTGGAGGGTGGGGGCTGAACCAGGCTATCTCCAGGGGTCCCTTTCCACCTCAGCCATTTGTGATGTAAGTGTACATTTCACCAACCTTCATAATCCTGTTCTTCAGTTAATAGATGATGGACAAATAATAGTATTTTGCTGTACCTTCACATGCCAAACACAGTAGCCATAATTGGAAAAATGCTTTTCTCATATCATTAGATCAGAAATAAATCTTAACAATATTAAGAAAAACCTGCTGGCCCATTGGGGGTAATGTGTTGTTGAAAGGCAAGATTATCCTAGTGCTGAGTTATGCGTGCCACACTTGCCATGTACTTTGCTGCAGTTCTGATTTACTAACAGGGTGAGGCAGTGCTGCTTGATGCCTGAAGTAGAGACTTGTAGGGTGTTTTATTACTGTTGAGGAGATAAAAAGGCACAAGCAACTTGTGTACTAAGCAGATGTAGTAAGAAGCAAGGACTCTGTTATGTTTGTGTATGACACAAAGACAATAATACCACATAGACTTTCTGACATCGGCTTTTAAAGATTTATGACTGTATTTAGACCTGTCATACTGATTTTTTTAATATTTTGGTAACTGGTAGCATTAGTTGTATTCCAGATTACCACATGACAGTTCTACATCTGAAACTTGGAAAATTATTAGCAATTGTTATAAAGCCTGATCAGAAAAAAAATTCAGTCCTTGTTCAATGAGTATTCTCTATATGAATAATATCTCCTAGTAACATAAATCACTAGGGTCATCCTACATGCTATTTAAAAAATAGCATACCTCTAAATCTAGAAATGTGAAAAATGTCTCTTTCCCTACAACAACTCTTTCCCTATAATTCCTTTTTTCAGGCTGCTACACCTTCCTCTTCTTCAGATAAACCAGATTTCTCCCCAGGTGTGTCAGAGAAAACCCAGACTCCCACAGTGGCCCCAGAGAATGCCACTGAAGGTGGGATCATGCTACTTCCCACTAATACTGCACCATCTGAGCCCATGCAGATGTTCACACCACCTGCTACTGCTGCTAAAGCAGGTAATGTTTCAACAGAGCTGGTGATCTGAGGGGTACCTGCAGGTTGGACAGAGGGTGGGGATGACTTCTCTACTGTCAGGTTTCCAACCTGTTCTTAGTAAGAGCTCATTCTTTATCTGAATGTTACATAATTCCACTTTAAACCTGTAGACCTACAGTAACACTGCAAACCCCAGACCCTAAAGTCACTTAATTCTGATGCAAAACCCTGACCAAGTCCACCATTATTGGGAAATGACAACTCAAGGAAATACAGCAAAGTAAAAAGCAGAGATTAAGACCTGTGTAAAATGTTTTAGGTTTTTTTGGTTTGTTTTGGGTTTTTTTTGGTTTTGGGTTTTTTTTTTTTTTTTACTTTGTAAGCAATACCTGAAGCTTTCTGTGGTTTCAGAACAGTCTCTTCTAGCCATATTGTTGTTTTTGGTGTGACTCTTCAGAACAGTGCTCCCTCTCAGAAACTCTGCAGTAGAAGCCTATCCGTAGTTGCCAGATACTATGCAGCAGCATAGGTGGGACCTGAGGAAGTTCAGCCCTTAATAGTGGAGAGCATGGCCTCCAAATCCTTGGAAAACAAAATTTTGCTCTAATTTCAAAACGGTGGGGAAGCTTATCACACTTGCAGCTGCAGAACAAATGGTTTTATTTTGAAATGGACTTCTAACTACCATGTCCTCTGTAGTTGTGTTAAATTCTGTGTGTATGTTCATCTACCTCCTTTCTCCTGCTGAGTTTCCTGCCTCCCTGTGCACACTGACAAAGGGTTAGAAGGGCTACAAGAAGCAGAGAAGCACAGATGTGTGTTTTTCTGCACTCTAATGTACTGAGGGATGTGGAGAGCTAAGCCCTTTGCTTCCTAGCAGAGAAGGTCTGGTTTCAGACATTCTTGGCACCCTCTACGAAAATGCAACCTGCCAACTAGGATAGCAATAGAAGGTAAGCTACAAGAGATTCCTCTCCAAGACAGTGGATCATCATTGCCATTGACTTTTGGCTAGGCAGCTCTTCCTCCTCCTTTTATGAAGGAGGAGGTTGAAGAGGAGCCAAATAGGAGTTTGGAAGAATTTGAAGGGAAGGTTGTGATGAATCTCACTGTAGGTACTGCTTTATACAAGGATGCTTTATACTGCTTTTGCCTAAAGTTCATGTGTTCTCAGCCAGACTGTCTAGAAAGTCTCAGTGACAGTACCTCCTTCTCTCTTTGGCCATTACCCTCTTCTAGCCATTTTATTATCATTACATGTGAAGGTTCAAGTGCAAACCTTTGCTCCACAGGTGTGTAGGGCAACTTCCATGATCAGTTGTGAAGCCTTGGGTGAATTTAAGTAGCAGTGACAGAAAGTGTGTTTTCAGTGTCTTCACTTCATCATTTCTAGACCCATCAGCTGCCACTGCTGAGTAGCTTCTTTGGCATCTCTTCTGAGTTAGTAAGCTGGACATTTACACTAGTTCACACTAGTGAACGCTGCCTTCTGAGAACTTTTATTCAGTGGTTTCCCAATACTAAAAGGAAGATATTTGAAACATTTGAAATACAGGACTAAGCAAACTTTCCCTAAGTTGTGCTTTGGTATGTTTCTTCTGGTGGCTGTTTTTGTGTATTTTGGAATTTTTTGAAAGATGAAAATTTTCACAGACAATGATTGGATAGCAAGTGGATTGAAGGGACAGTTCAGATAAGAAATAACCATTTGCCCTGCTATGAAAGTGGATTTCTTAAAAGGAACACAAGATGGACATTGGAACCTGCCTTACAAGTGCCACACAAACGTAGCAGTAGTACTTCTTGGTGAAAGAAAGTGTGATATTAAAGTTCTACTATGCTTTTTTGTCTTCTGTAACTGTATTTTTTAAATTCCTGCACTTCCAATTACTGAGAAGAATACATAACTCTTTATGCAGAGCATTGTTACCTCTGATATGAAGGAATAATGAGAATGCTTTTCTCTGAAACAGAAGTATGGAAATGACACTTCATAGCTGGAGAAATAAAAAAACTTTGGTTTGGTAAAAGGTGAGGGAAATCACAGTCATTATTAAAAAGATCATTATTTTATAATGCATTAAGGATTTTTTTTAATTATTGCTACTTATTCTCTATAGAGAGAATAAGAATTTTACTTAATCCATTGCAAATAATATTTGAACATACTAAATTTGTATCAGTTCCATCGGTTATAACATAATGTACTCCTCCTATCTTATATGTAGTTAAAGAACTTACTGTGTCTGCTGGAGATAACATACAAGTGATGTTACCCAAAAATGAAGTCGAACTGAATGCCTTTGCTGTCCCACCACCATCTACAGGTGAGTTGAATGCCTTGGTATACAAGGAGATGCATACACTACCAACTTGTAAATGCAGACAAGTTCTGAGTTATGTGAACATCCACCATTTGGAATAAAACAATTTTTCTCATTTCTAATATTGCCTTTTTTGTGACTCTAACTGCAGAGAGGATTTCTTCTGTTAGATTTTAAAGAGGAATTTTTTTTAAGTGGCTTTTACTTTCAGAACCTGAATGTTGCATCCCGGAGTTTGGGTTTAGATTAGGGTTTTTAATTTATGTTAAAATAAGCCAAGTTCTGTAATCCCGCATTTCCCCCGTGTTGCCCCCCCCCACCCCGCAGTTTCTGGCCCCACGCTGCCCGCTGCCAGATTCTTACCCCTCTGCCGCTCCTGTAACCACCCTGCCGTCCGGCCCCGGGAAACCCCATGCTGGCCACCCCAAGCCACACGATCCCGCTCAGCCCAAGGCTCGGTGCCCGCCCCTGCGAGGTTCTCTGGTTGGTCGCTGTTGTGGCGTCACCGCCACGGCAGGCCGTGGATCCTCTCGCCCCGCCCCTCCATAAAACCCTATCCCGCCGGCACCGAGGCGCCATTTTCTCCCATGCGAGTGCCGGGAGCGGTCGCGTCTTTCCATTGAATCGCGCCATGTGTGACCAATAAACCGTTCCTGCCAAGCACGGAGTAAATGGACAAATTCCTTACCTCTTTGCCGGATCCCTAGCGCACGGTAACAGAGGCTGGCCAGCCCACGCGCCCGAGACACGGAGCCGTGTCCGGGAACCCGCGGCAGCAAACCCCTTCAGCACATGGAAGCTACGCCACAGCTGGGCTCCCAAGAGCCGCATGCAGCCGGGGAGAGCGAAAACCCACGCCGCACCTGAACTCATTCGCCAGATGGTTCAATAGAAAGCCTGTAATTTCTTCCAAAAGATAATCTGGCCTAATTTTTAGCATCTTGCTGTAAAGCTCAGGGAAGGCGGGGAAGTAGGTTTTGAATACAATATTTGCCTTAAAACTGCCAGCTTCTGAATTGCAGGGGCAAGTAAAAGATGTTTCATCAGCAGCTATGTAAAATATGTTGGCTTCACATGAAGCTGGTTTTTGTGAAGAAGTTGATTATTTGTGAAGTCCATTACATCCTTGCTGCTTGACAAAGTTGCAACATGCTGGGAGTTTAACATATGGTCATACTGCTTATTTTACAGGCTTAAGCAGTAGCAGTCATAATTTCATACTGTAGCATTTTATCTGATGAGTGGTGAACTTGATTTCTTTGTTTTCTGGGCTTATCTTGAACATAAAACTGATTGTTCTTACGCTGTGTTATTGCTCTTAGAAACAGCCTACACTTACGAATGGAGCTTAATCAGTCACCCTGCTGACTACAGTGGGGTAATGGAGCAGAGGCACAGCCAGACTTTGAAGCTCTCTCATGTAAGTGAGCTGTAAGCTCAGGCTCATTATGTTTGTGTGGTCCTTTTACAGAATTGTAACCTATGGGGAAGGGCACCTTGATTCAAGGAGTTCAGATGCCTTCAAGCCATCCTGAGTCTCTTCACTTGTTTGTGTCACCGAAGTTATGCCAGCATCTTGGAGTGCTCTAATAATTTTCTAAGATCAAGTAAAAATTCCTTAGTGTTTGCTTCATTAGGCAGTGACCTAGTGGCCCTTTATGTATGTGTTTATAAAAGTAATTTGAGGATTCAGACATCCAGATTTATTCTTTTGTGATATGATTGTCAGATGTAAGCATATTTCTTTTGTGTAATTCAACATGTAACCCTATTTGTTCTGTGTTTGTCTCAGTTATCAGTGGGACTTTATGCCTTCAAAGTGACAGTTTCTGGTGAAAATGCCATTGGTGAAGGTTTTGTAAATGTCACAGTCAAACCAGGTAAGTCAGTTGACTGATATAATTAATTTCTTTGACACAAGTACAGCATACTTATCAAACAGTCTCTCAGTTACTGTTTGTCAAGGACATCTCGCAGTCCAGTCATGCTGATGTGTTTCATATCTTGGTGTCTCTAAGGGCTTTTAAGAAAGTAGAACTAAGGGTCCTACTCACTGTGTTTAAGTACTCTCTAGTCTTTCCACCTCCTCAGGCAAAGCCTGAGATATCGTCATGCCACCTCTCCTGGTCCTGTTCTCTAGCTCGGGACAGGAATCACGTGCTGATCCAGCTCTATCTGCAGGTTACAGTGCAGGGCTCTGATCTGAATTACACCATGTAGGAGCACTGCAGTGGAACACTGCTGTGTCAGCACACTGCTCATCAGTAACCTCTTCTTTGCCTTGTCCAAAAAAGATGCTGCAAAGCTGTGTGTCCTACATTTAATCACTGGGGACTATTGATCTGTAGACTTAACATTAGTTTTGCCTGGGCTTTCACTAATATTTTTTTCTTCCCCTTTTTTCTTTCCCCACTATCTTTCTCACAGCAGTCAGAATTAACCAGCCACCTGTTGCTGTTGCTTCACCCAAAGTGCAAGAAGTTTCCTTGCCTACAACTTCCACCTTCATTGATGGCAGTCGTATGTATTGGACCATCCTGTGCTTATATCCTATATTTTAATATACAGTTTCAACATTATTACAAGTGAAATTTCTTATTCTCAGAAGTTCCCTGAATTATATTTTTTTTTTGGGAATATGTGTCCAGTTATAAATTATTTTAATAAATTAAAAAATGATAAAACACAACCTTGCACGGGGAGATTGAGATGCAGTGTGTCAGAGATTGCTGCATCCAGACAGCAGCTACTCTTACAGCTTCTTCCTGTCCTGCCCAGAGAGCCTCTGCTTCTGTGCCAGTACAGCTGGGGCCATAGTAGAGAGCTGTCAGATAGGGTGTGATGAGGTGTTGTAACTACATTCATAATTACTGAGTATAGACAAGTCAGAATGTGTAGAGTCTGAGACTGATAATATTTTTTTAAATTCATGTGTGTGAAGGATTGTTTATATAAATCATACCAAAGGTAACTTGGTATGACTGTGGTTAATGAAGCTTGTTCAATTATACTTGTAGAGACAATTGTAGAAAACCAGTTAGGGAGGAGCATATGAACAACTTAAATTTTCATTCCAGTAATTGCTACAAGAAACTGATATGATTTTCTTTAATGAATGTAGAAAGTATAGATGATGTGAAGATAGTGAGTTATCACTGGGAGGAAATTAAAGGTCCCCTGCGAGAGCAGAAGGCATCTGCTGACACACCTGTCTTGCACTTGTCTAACCTTGTTCCTGGAAACTACACCTTCAGGTACCTGCATGATGATTTTCTTGGGGGCTTATCAGCTTATATCAGCTAAATGTTCATTTTTTTCTGTGCTCACATGTATCTCCTCAAAAGAATTTAATTTTTCTTCTGCATACTGTTACTCTTCATTTTGTTCAGTGGAGAAACATATGGAGTTTTTTTATCAAAAAATGGTTGCAGTGATCCTTTATAACTCAAAATTACAGAAAAGAAGGTATCATAAATTAATTATGTCCCCACTTCCAGCAATAACAACTGTGACAGACTGTTTTTTTCCTAGCCTAGAAGTTGGCTAGTGCCCTGAATGAAACTATGAGTCAGGCTGTGAAAGTCATCCTCTGGAGGGTGGTGGCAGACAGGATAATATTGGCAGACTGGTCCTCACAAGACATTGTTATGCGCTGATTTTACCAAGAGACATTCTGTTCTTTGTTACAGCATTTGCCTTGCTACTGGTTTCCTCCATTTATGCATTGCTGAAGCTGGGGGCTGCCCAGATGGTGAAAGCAATGTTTGTGGTTCAAGGTGCTTTAGTAAAAATCAGTCCTTTCTCTGAACTGTTTAACTTAAAGCCCAGTCTATACAGAGGCAGACTTCCCACTGACCCACCTTGGGTTCTTTGGCTGTCAGTGGGTTGCCTATCAGTCAATATATTTAGGTATCAGCAGATTGTTGAAGCCAGCATATTTATACATTAACTGTGGTGCTTTGCATAAGTTCCACTAAAAGTTTTACAGCTTCTACTTTTTAATTCTGTATTTTTTACTGGAATTGTTCCATATCGGACAGTAATAGAAATGAGTGTTAAGTTTTTTCCATGTTAAAAAGGGAAGAGTCTGGCTTACAAGCAATGCTTCTAAGTGTGTTCCAAACCCTAGGGAATTAAGAAGTCAGTTGTGGCATCTCTGAACCTTTGAGGGAGGCTGACTTACCTGAACAGTAGAGCAGTGTGTTGAAGATTACAAGAAATTAGCTGGTAAAAAAAATCCAGTGCCCTTGATCCAGTGCATGCATGTGCACCCATTGCAAAATGTATGTGTTCCCTAATGTCTGAGGTAATGAGCAGCAGTTTTGTTCCTGCTCAGGTTCCCTTCCATGTGGTCAGCTGTATGCAGTTTTCATAACAGAGGTGGATTACAGATTAGTTGGTCACATCCAGAGTAGTTTTAGATGTTTCTCTATACTGTTTCACTATAGGTGGTGAATAAAATCCTTGGTTTTTACTGAGTACATTTCTAAAAGAGTTTGTAGTGAATGGTGAAGTTGCCATTGACAGCAGGTAAAGGGATTCAGAATATCTAGGCTTTTTTTTGTTAAAGTTTGAAAGTTGTCTTTGTAAAGTTTTCTGAATTTCTTTCCTGCCTTAGTTGAGGGATATGTGTGTCTGAAGCAGAAGTTCATATCATATAATCAGTGGCTTTTGTTTGGGTGGTCTTTGAAAAAGTGCCAGAAAAAGATTAATATTTCAATTTAGAAGTTGGCAGAAGTTCATCTTAACAGATGCTGTTTTTCCTGTTGTAGACTCACAGTGATTGATTCAGATGGAGCAGCCAACTCCACCATTGCATCTCTGACTGTCAACAAGCCAGTGGATTATCCACCTATTGCTAATGCAGGACCGAATCAGGCAGTCACTTTGCCCCAGAACTTCATCACACTGAATGGAAACCAGAGCAGTGATGACCATGAAATTGTCAGTTATGAGTGGTCACTTAGTCCCAAAAGCAAAGGCAAGGTTGTAGCAATGCAGGTATGTGTCTTTCTCCTTTCACAGGATTGAAAAGCTCTTTTATCTTTGCCTTGAGCAAAGACATGAGCAAACACATACCTAACCGCTCAGAAGCACTGAAATACCTAGAGTGATGTTATTCCTTTTTTGTTTTTCTCTCACATGTATTCAGCTCTTATTTTAGATACTACTTTTAATTCCTTTTTTTTTTTTTTTTTTAATTCTTTGGGGCCAAACAAACTTACTTGTTCCCTGGTGGTTTGGAAAGACTTCAAGATGACGTTGTCTGTCCTTGAATCCTAGAAGCTGTTTCACAGACTCCCATCTTTTGAGACTCTGGGCAGACTGAAATCTGGTTATAGGAGAATGTGGAGAGAGAGTTTTCTTGAAACACTTTTTCCTGGAGAGAGTAGAATTCAAATAGAAACTTAATTTTCTGAGTGAAAGATGACAAGACCTTTTGGCAGTGTTTATGCAGCCATATCTGTGGTGGATTTTTATGCTCACTAAAACATGGGTTTCCAGTGAGGGCTTACAGAATTTATTATCTATTTATTCTCTTATTTTCATGACTGTTTTTGTTGTTGTTGGTTTTTTTTTTTTTTTTAACCTGAGAAGTTAATAAATATTTTCATTGGACTTGCATTCACTAAGTTGGAGATTCTTACAGCTCTGTAGGCAGTTGAGATGATTAATGTAATGAATCCAGCTGAAACTCAGGAGCCATTTTTTTATGAGACTTGATTTCTGCCATGTTGGCAAATGCTTTAGACCTTCAGAACTGAAAAGAGATCACTGTAGATATATTTAGGAAATAAGTAATATTATTAATGCGAGACTACACTGTAGAGGAAATTAAAAATTATGGAAAGACTTACAGCATAATGACTTTTTTCTGATCATTCACCAAGACAGAAACTTTCCAGAAGCACCTAAGCAAACTGAAGTTGTAATTTTTGAGAGCTGTTCAATCTTAAAGCAACCTTTCTGAAGGAAGGGAATCACTGCTCAAGATATCCAGTGTATTCACTGGGTATTTAATGTGGAAATGCGAATATGTTACAGTTTCTTTTCAACAGGCTAGTAATCTTTTTCATGTGCCTGAAGCTGAGGATCATAGAATCATAGAATGGTTTGGGTTGGAAGGAACATTGAAGATCACTTTGTTCCAACACCTTGCCATGGGCAGGGATGTCGCTCACTAGACCAGATTGTTCAGGGCCCCATCCAATTTGGCCTAAAACAGTTCCAGTGATGGAGTATCCACAGCTTCTCTGGGCAACCTGTGCTGGTGCTTCACCACCTTCTAAGTAAATATTTTCTTCTAATATCTAATGTAAGCCTGCCCTCTTTCACTTGGAAACTATTCCCTCTTGTCTTGTCACTATCTGTCCATATAAAAAGTTCCTCTCTCCTTTTATAAGCCCCCTTTAGGTACTGGAAGACTGCAGTGAGGTCTCTCCAGAGCCTTCTTTTCTCCAGGCTGAACAATCCCAACTTTCTCAGCCTTTTTTTGGAGGGGTGCTCTAGCCCTCTGACCCATCTTCATGGCCCTTCTTTCGACCACTCCAGAGGATTCTGGTCTGTGGTATATTCTATGATATCCACTGTTAGAGTGCAATGTAACAAGTACCTGTGTCATCCACACATCAAAGCCTGTGCTGGTTAGTTAATAGTTTCTCAAGTCTCTTATTGTCATCTCTATCCAAAAAAAAAAAAAAAAAAAAAAAAAAAAAAAGAAATGGTAATGCAAACCTATTTGCATTATCATTTCGTATTCCTCATATGAGATGCCACAAATGTTCATTTTATTAGCAAAAGGACCTATGGTTGGGCCCAGTCATTTTATGACTTCTATAGGTATCAGCAAATGCTGCTGGAAGAGTAAATTCAGGACAGAGCTGTCTTGTTTAATATGGGGTTTTTTTTTCCATAACACTATTTGTCTGGGTTCAAGTCAAGCTTGGTTTTGCATTGAACAGTTTTTGTAAGTACTAAAGAATGTCATGATGTTTGTTTTTAAAATATCCCTAATGAAATGGAATAAGCTGTAGGAATTTTCATCAGTGTTTAATTTCCTAATTGAGAATGGTAGTCTTCCATGTGTTTCACAATTATTGTTGTGGAGATGTGGTGTATGCAGTGGTTATACCAACAAAAGAAAGTAGGATTTATTGCATATAGATATTTCTGTGAGTTGATAGGAACAGTTGCAATAGTGAACACATTACCTCTGTCTGTGTGCCAAATTTTAAGCCTCCTCTTTATCTGCAAGGTGCATAAACTCCTTGCTCAAACACTATTTATTACTTTAAGCATTTCTTTTTCCTTACATTTGCTCTGTAAGACCTTTCATTACCCACAACACTTTCTGTTTTATCTCATGCTCTGTCCTTGCCGATGCTGCGAAGGGAGTGCGGACACCGTACCTGCAGCTCTCCGCAATGCAGGAAGGAGATTACACGTTCCAGCTGACTGTGACAGACTCTGTGCGGCAGCGCTCCACGGCCGAGGTGACACTGATCGTGCAGCCTGGTAAGTCAGTGCAGGCATGTCTGAGTCCCTCAGGGCTGGCCCAGCCTGGTGCCTTGGTGCCACTCTCCGACGCCTCCTCTCCCCACATTGTACCATTGATATGGCAGAACCCAATGCCTGGTATCCCTGGATCAGGGACTTGTCCCCCTCCATTTTCTGTCAAAGCAGGCAGTTAGGTGCTGAATCAAACAAAATCCAGATGGTGATCCTGAGGGTCACACCAGCTTGGTTATGTAAGGCAACAGAGATCTGTTTGAATATGCTTCTAAAACCCAAATTGTAGCTCTTGAGTTTAATGTCCTACAGAGTCTGTTTTGAAAGCTGTTCAGAGTATCAATGAGTGCTTTGTTTTCTTATTGTTTTGCAATTCTCCTGCAAGAGTCCTTGTGTGATTTGAATTTACTTAAACAAATTGCATTGTGTTTCCTAGGAAAAAGTGTCAACCAAGGACTTTTCAAAAGCTGCATCTTTCACATGTTTATTTAGGTTTGGGAGCCAAATGATGAATAAGCTCAAATGATCTAGGCCTCATGTGATTTTTTTTAATGCCTTTTTTTTCACAGTATGTTTGCCTTTTACATTCACACTAGCCTTTCTGCCCCTGTGCGTGTCTCACATTCTACCACAGGGAAATGTTTTATCTTACTGTTGCCACTTAATACACATCTTTTGCAGATGATCCCTTCTGGAGCAACTTTACAGCAGTCATTCACTTCAGAAACAAGAACATGAATTGGAAGTGTAGTGTGTGGTGGTGCCTTTTAGGACCCTTTATAGTTTGGAGTTAGAAAGATGCTATTGCTGAAGTCAGGCTCAAGGGTAAATACCCAGGAAAATGGTAGCATTGCCAGTTTTACCATGTCACAAAAGCACAGGCTGTAAACAGAGTAACAGGTTATGTTTCTGCACTAAATTCTCAAAGGCTGTGAATTGGCATTAAATTAGTGGCCTTGAGCAGCAGACAGAATGGGTCAGTATCTTTTCTGAGGGCAAAGAATCATATTCGTGTAGGAGGTTTTAAAGAAGATGGACTGGTGGAACCAGGAGAATACCCCACCACTCATGTTTTATGACATTTCATATAATGCATTGAGCATGCAGCAAGGTTTTTTGGGAGTGTGACTGTGCCTTTAGATAGGACTATGAAAAAGGGAAATACTTGCAGTGGGATTTGGGATCCCACTTGCTATGGGATTTGGCTTGCTGTAGAGCTGACCTCTCTCACCTGCTGGCTTGCGCATGTCATACTTGTGGTTTGTACCTTTTGAGCCAATATATCAAAATTTTATTAAAATACCCTGTGTAAAATCTGTTTGGCAAGCCTTGCCAGTGACTACCTAGAAAATGTCATACACTAAATACTAATTTTGCAGAAAATAACAGTCCTCCAGTAGCAGTGTCTGGCCCTGACAAGGAATTGACCTTCCCAGTAGAAAGTACTACACTGGATGGAAGCAAAAGCCAAGATGACCAAGGCATTGTCTTCTATCATTGGGAAAATATCAGGTATCCAAAGACTTCACTAATGATCAGTAAAATCGAGAACAAAATGAATGTGATTGAGTCTAGAGCCTCTTATCCAATCATGTTGAATGATGAATTGTGAATTATGTTTGAAAATTGCTTTCAGGACAATCCCACTTGGGTAGTAATAGCATAAGAAATAGCAAATTTAACTTGAACTTGAAAAGCTCAGGCAGTCTCTGCCTGTGTTTTGCAATGTTTAATTTTGAGGCCTACTTTTATAAATAAATAATATATAATAAAATTAAGAAAAAATGTCAGGGACTTCTGTGTCTCCTGTTAAAAAGCAAGTTGCAGGCTTGGGTTGCGTCCTGCAATATACAAAATGTTTCCATTTTTGCTTAGAACTAGGGTTTCTCAGACACTTGTTTACTGAACAGTAAAGTATCAGTCACTTTGTCTTGAACTTCCAGTAATGGGTGACTAAATCACTCATGAATGATGATGGAAAATATTTTATAAAAGCTTACAATTGTATGTTTATGTGCAAACCTAACTGTTCCTTAATAAAAGGGCAAGGTATTTTAGCTCATGCAGCTGTCGTACCTGGTACAGGAAGAGGTCTGCTGGCAGCCTGTACAGGTTGTGAGTGGCTCTTAGTGCAATATAATTTGCATGGAATAGCTATTAGTTATAGTTCACTTTTCATGCTCTCATGAAATAGAACTGTGGTGAGGTTGCAATTCTGGGGGGTTTTTCTACTCTTCTGATAGGTGGGGATGTGTGCCTGGGTGCTTTGAATTTCTTCAAAAAAGGCATTAATAAATTCTCTAAACTAAACTCATGTAGTTCTTTAGCCATCAGTGCTTACAGCGGTAGTAGAATTATAACACATAAAATCAAAAGGCCTGAGCAATGCTGCTGAACTCACAGTTTGGCTGGCTGGGCACAATTATTTTTGTGAGATGTTTTGTTTCAGTGGGCCAAGCTCTGTACAGATGGAAGACACTGACAAGGCAATAGCAACTGTGACTGGTCTCCAGGTTGGTACCTATCACTTCAGGCTGACTGTGAAAGACCAGCAGGGCTTGAGCAGTGCATCTGTGCTCTCCATTACTGTGAAGGAAGGTAAGCCTGGCTGCTGCTTCTTAGGGCATAGTGGGCAACTGGACACTTCATTCAGTTGCTGATGGAATGTGAAGGAAAGCAGAACAGAAAGGTGTAACATATTTGTTGTTATATTTCAAATGTGTTTAAGAAAATTGCTCTTTTGTAGTAAAGTAGTATTGTGAGTGACTGGCAGAATTAATTTCCTTTGATGCAAGCTGTTTCAATGTTCAGTATATGCAAAATTAGTTGTAATAAACATGCTCCAAAATAGTATTTTTGACAATTGTATGTCTACATCATTAAGAAGATATGTTTTTATTTTATCTTTGAAATTAAGCTTTGAGCAGAAAAGCAGTTTTACTGTGTATTTTAAAGCACCATCCAAGACATGATGTCTCAGTGAACCAAGTTCCACTTAAAAATTTAGTATTAAAAGACCTGAGTTTTTTGTTTTTGGTTTTTTTTTTTTTTGGTGGTGTGTTGTTGTGGTGGGTTTTCATTTGGGTTGTTGGTTTTTTTTTGTTTTTTTTTTGTTTTTTTTTTTTTTTTTAATTATGCAGAGAAACAGTTGCTGTAGTGTGGGGTATTTGTTTTGGGTTTGGAGGGACCTTGAAAATCATCTTGTTCCAAACCTCCTGCCATAGGCTGGGACACCTTCCACTAGACCAGGTATCTCAAAGCCCCATCCAGTCTGACCTTGGACACTTCCAGGGATGTGTTGACTTCAGCAAGCCCAGGATGCTTTCTGGCTTTCTGGACTGCAAGTGCACATTGCTGGGTCATGCTGAGCTTCTTGTCAGTCAACATCCCAAGTCCTTCTCTTCAAGGCTTAGAGGCATTATGCTGACTACTCCCAATCCAGTCGCTGCCCAGCTTGTACTTGGGATTGCCGTGACCCGTGTGCATCTTGGAGAAGAAGTTGGGCTTTTTTTACTCATGTGCATCATTGCTTGAACTGTTTCAGAGTTTCAGTTAGTATTCAGTTAGAAGTATATGGCAACAGCTCTGCCTAAATTTGTCCATGGTCTTGTTTGTGCTGTGAAGTGTAGCCACATTAAGTTCTGTCTACAGTCGCAAGTTTGATATTAAAAATACACAGTTTTCCTATAACCTAGTCAACTGGTTTTACTTGGAAGAGACACAACCCTATGCTGTTAACAGCCAACGCCCTTGATATCTGCCCAGGATTTAATTATTTATGTCCAACTATTTGTGTACAGTGAGGTATTTCACTCAGTCCCACAGCTTCCTTGAGTGCTGGCTTACTCGTTGTGCTCTGAAAAAAATCAGTGATGTCTAGTTTCTGGAAAGAGAACATGTTCATCTTTCTTTGGCTTTTTTTTCACCATATGGCCAATGCATGCCTTAGTTTCACTGTTAGTGGTGAGCAAAAAATATTTGGGAATTAGACTTACTCTTCAGTTTCCTGTTTGCACGTTGCCTAAATGCAGGCATTTTGAAGATACAAGATCTTGCACAAGCTTCTATTGGGTAATAAGTGATTTTCCAGTGAAAAGGTCCCAGCATGGTGATGTCATGCTGGGCTGTGTTCCTAAGTAGGCAGAAAATCTTTTTGCTTAACTGAGAAGATCTGATGCTTAAGTTATTGTGAGACTATAAATAGAATATCCCACAATGCTTTTTGAGAAAGATCTTTCTCCTCAACTGCAATATGCTCAGAGCCAGATTTTGTATATGCACTCATCCTTTCCCTGTAGCTTTGACATGAGGTTCTGTTGTTATTGTCTGTAATCATCAGGTAAAGAATTGCAGTGTGGGTGTATTGGCAATGGCATGTCACATGTTTTGAAATAAATCCTTCTCCACTATTTTTATGGCTAGAAAACAACAGTCCACCCCGGGCACATGCTGGTGGAAGGCATGTTCTAGTGCTTCCAAACAACTCTGTTACCTTGGACGGCTCAGGGTCTGCTGATGACCAGGGGATTGTGTCATATTTGTGGATTCGGGATGGTCAAAGCCCAGCAGCTGGGGTAAATTTCTTGAAGGTTATAATGTAATTTGGCTTTTGTTTTGCATGTAACTGCAGCAGGGAGAGCAGGTATGACCCATAAGATGCTGTCAGGTGTGGTGCCTGTTTCTGGTTTGTCTCCCCTGCTCTCAGTAATGCTGTGGTTCAAGAGGCTGGTGATATTTTCAGTACAGCTAGAGAATATAGCAACTAAAGACTGCAGCAATGCAGAGTGATTGGTCAGAGTATGAAGCTAATGTGTTTGAGAGAAAAAAAATATCTGAAATCCAGATATTCCAAAGGAGGAAAGTCTGAGAGCAAGTACCAATAAAGATTAAGGAATCCTGCCTGGTAGCATATGAGGCAAATTTTAAGGAAAAATGGTGTTTGGCATTACATATGTAGGCACCTTCCCTGGCTGATGATTAGCCTGGGGCATTAGGGCAGGGGATTCTGCTCTCAGAGTGGGGTGGACAGCAGAAATACCTGAGGATAAACTTCAGTTATGTGTCAGCTAATAAAACTGGGATAATGTTTTTCCCTATTTGCAAAAAGTGTTGTGGACAGATCTTTAGATCTTTGGTCTCAGGAAGATAGTTGTACATCAGCAAGTACTGGGAGAGGAGAAAAAGCAAAGTCATAAAAAAACTTCTAGAAACAATTCACATGAGTTTGCAAGAACTGTAGAGATTTAGCTTAAATATAGCTGGCAGAGTTGATAGTTGAAAATGCAACTTCTTCTCCAAGGAGAAGAAATAGGAGTTAAGAAAGCAGAACTAAGGGTACCAGAATAAAACTGAGAAATAATAATGTAACCTTTCTTGGATTTTCAAGATGAGTTCTTCAGATTGTCAGCTGTTCTCTCTTTGGTTATTTTTAATGAAAATATCCATAGTGTGCAGACATACTCATTAGCTGTCGCTTCCAAATTTCATTACTCTGCTATAAATTGTGAGTAGGTCAAAAGTCAAAGCAAGAACACAGAGCATCATACCAGATAGCTGACTTGATAATGAAACCTGCAAATGAAGTCTTTCTCTGAGGGTGTAACTATTCTGGACCTTATTTTTGCAGGATGTGATCCATGGCTCAGACCACGAGGCAGTACTGCAGCTAACTAATCTCGTGGAAGGAACCTATATTTTCCACTTGAAAGTGACGGATGCTAAGGGAGACTCAGATGTTGATTCAGCAACTGTTGAAGTGCGGCCTGGTATGACAATTAAAAGGTCATCGACATGTTGTGAATACCACATCTTTGTTCTCCTCTTCACTTATTTATTCAGATGTTGATGAAAATCTCTCTAGTTAAAACACAGAGCAAACAGGTCTCTCTCTACCTTCTTCCTGTTTTTTGACTAGGCCCAAGTGTGTTAAAAGGTGACATCAGGATTCTTAACTACTACAGTCACCATAGTTGGAACCATAAATAAATAAAAATTATACTTACTAGTTAACATTTTCATTAGGCTTTTGTTGCTTCTTGTTCATTATAGGGTTTTTGTTTCTTTTTCTGGTTGTTAATTAGTTCGGCCAATAGGAAGAGATGGGAGCTGACCATTAAATTTAAGTACAAATGCTGCTGTTTGATGTTTGAAAGTGTGGCTTTGATTATTTTTCTTCTTTTTTCCTGAAAGACCAAAAAATCCTCAAAGAGTTTCAGGGGGTTGTAAATGCAGGTGAAATAGCTAAATGATGAAGATTGAAGTCTCAGGAAAAGAGTCTGAAATCTTGGGTCTGTCAGAGATACCTTGTTTATCTGGCTCCTGGGCAATGATTTTATTTTTGTTCCTCAGTTTACTGTTGAATGTAGTCATAGTAATTGGATTATGAGTCTCATGGGATATCTGTGAAGTTTGTTTTGTTTGGAAGGCACTCTAGAAGTTCAAGCACCATATAAAAGAAAACTCAGTTTGTAAGGGTAGCCAGGGTAAATGTACCTGATATTTCTCAGATTTACCATCCTCATTTAGACTTGTTCACTGTATTCATGCTACAATATGAGTCCATCTTTGGCTCCTTTGTCCTGGGTGGTAGTCTGTAGTAGATTACTAGCAGGGAACTTGGTAATTGGGCTCATCTAGTGCTTACCTCTGACTTTAAGATGGCAGCATTTAGGAGAGCAGAAGTTGCTCTTCTGCATGGAAATGTGTAAATGCTGAAAGTGCACGCTGAAGTACTTTATTTCTTTTGATAAGATGGGTTAGTATCTTAGGACCCACCAGGTTTGTTTCATAGAGAATGTGACAAAATAAACTGAGTACTTCTCTAAGAACACAAAAGAGTTGGCTTGTCAGTGATATAAGTCTTATGCAGAAAACTATAGTATTAATAAATACTTTCAAGTACTGCATGTTGGTACTGAAATACTTGCCAGGCTCTGAGGGAATAGCATGTTGTTCTTCTGTCAGATCCCAAAAGGAGTGGTCTGGTGGAGCTGATCCTGCAGGTTGGAGTGGGACAGCTAAGTGAGCAGCAGAAGGACACCCTGGTGAGACAGTTGGCTGTACTGCTGAATGTTTTGGATTCAGATGTCAAAGTTCAGAAGATACAAGCCTACTCAGATATAAGGTACAAAGGTATCCTGTTGTGCCAGAAAGACTTGTGATTTACTTTGCCTCTCTCACAGCTCATAATTAGTTGCAAAATAATCTTTCCTAAGAAGACAAAAAATGCTATACTTCTCAACAGAATATACTTTAAAAGGTGAATTTCTTCTGTGGTAGAAACTTGATGAAGTAAACTCTGTAGATGCTCAGAACTGACGTGTTTTGTTTAAAAAAAAAATCCCATTTCTTCTGTACAGATTTTTTTCTTTTTCCTTTAAAGAAAGTGCTTGCATATATATTTCAGTGTCTTTGTTCCATAGAGTGCTGCTATTTTTTCCAAATGTTGTATGGAGCAAGATAAACAGACTTTCTCACAGTGAAGCATGTATTGTATTTCAAAATAAGGTTCCAGCTTTATTTAATCAAACCTATTTTATTTCCCTTTTTTCCTACTACTTGTCCATGGTTTTGATATTCTTAATATTTTATAAACATTTTCCCAGGTAACTGGTGATGAAAATCCTTTTTTTGCACAGGATACTCCACAGTGGATTCTCTTAAATGTGATATTTTACTGTGAAGAAGAAATACTCCCTCTGCTTGATGTAGAATGCTAGAGATGGCTGTGTGTACCCTGAGAAACCTCTCAGGATGATTGGTAGAACCTGTTTACATGAGTTATCTTTAAATTACTTCTTGTCAACCACTTTGTAATTTAAAACCCATTTTCCACAGTGTGGAAAGTCTACCATTTATAACTAAGATCTTTTTAATCACAGCTTTTCAAATTAAAATGTTCCCTGAAGTGTCTGATACAGGGTGACTTAAAAGTTGTGGATGACAGGGCAGGAGGGCTTCCACATGAAGTTCTCTGGATCCCTTGCTTCTGAGCTTTTTCTCCTATTAAATTCAGTTTCATAAAGTTACTGAAATTGCTTCAGAGTGTTTTGTGACAGGCTCTATATGACAGTGGATAAAGCAAATGTATACATACTTCTTAAAGCAAAAGTCGGGAAGACCAAGGAGGGAATTTATATTTGCTGTTATCCGCCTCTGTCTTCTGTGAAACTGAGAATCCTGAAAACTGCTGATGCTCCCAGCTCAGAATGAAGATCAGTTGACTGCTCCACAGACAGAGTTCCCTAATCTTTATCAGTGGTGACATTGGCTTTCCAGAAGCAAAAAAAGACTAAACACTATGTGACTTTATACTTGATTGCTGAAGTGGTCCACAAAAGTGGTCTGTGACAGCAGTCCTGATCTTAGCTGTTCTTTCTGCAGCACTGCAGTTGTGTTCTACGTGCAGAATAGGCATCCTTCCACGGTGATCAAGGCGTCAGATGTCTCACGGACTCTGCATGTGCAGCTTTTGAAACAGAAGGCTGACTTCTTGCTTTTTAAAGTCCTGCGAGTTGACACGGCTGGTATGTTTTGGATTGTGCTTGCCCATCTCAGAACTTTGCAGACATTTACCTAACACAGCTCCTGGAAACACTGCATGAAGTCTTTCTGTCTGCCATCTGCTGTCTGGGCTTGGTGGGTGTAGCTTTACAAAAGATGATGTTGAGGGCAATACTTAAAATGCTTCATGATTTGTGGTTGGTAGACTGGTGCCAGTCACTCTTAAAAGACATCATCTGTATCAGCAGGCAAAAGCACATCTTAATCTGATCTGTATCAGGAAGGCCTGTGGAATGAGGATAAGGATAGCTTGCATACTACCTTTTCTTAGAAGATGTGCAAAACTTCATATAGCCACAAAGTAAATATGTTTCATGTCTCTGCTTCCTTCAGGGCTTTTAGTGTTCAGTAAATAGGCTTGCAATCTAACTTGTTCTTGTCTGCCTGTATCGGGCAAAATGGGTGATAGCTGTGTTATCACCTAGTTTTCTAATCTTTGCATTATACACAGACCACTGGGGTTTCTTATAATGAGCTCTTTATTTTGCCCAAAATGATGCTTGAACTTCTAAGCTTATTTTAAGCTTCACTAGTAATGCCAACCCTTTATGATCCTTAGGTATTACAGACATGACTTCTCCATAATTTAAAATCAGGACACAACCATTCAAGTACAAATATAGTAAGCAAGCTCTGGTGATAAAATAGTTACTGATTGTGTCGTAAATTTTGTCTTTATTTACTGGTTGAGAAGATTGTTGTTCTATTATAAATATACTCCGATTACATTCTTTCTCCACACAGCCAGCAGTCTGCTAAACTGTAGATCTATTTGACACATAACCCCAGAGGAAAGGGAGTTTTGAAACATATTATGAGCCAGATGCTTTGCCACCAATCTAGTCTAACAATAAGAGGATGTATGACAAGTTGTCAATTTACACAACGGATCCTTTGTTTGCTTCTGTTCTTAGCCTGTCTTTTGAAATGCTCTGGACATGGGCACTGTGACCCCATAACAAAGCGCTGCATTTGCTACCAGCTGTGGATGGAAAACTTGATTCACCGTTATCTAAATGATGGGGAGAGTAATTGTGGTGAGTTTGGGTGTTGTCATGTGAGACTGTTCATTATTTGTTCTCAGAATGGGGAATACTTAAGATGTGGATGCTGAGGGGAGACTAAAACAGTCTGTGTTTTCCAGCTCAACAATACCTTTCTATAGAAAGATATTTGAATAATTTCTTGAAATGACGTCTTGACAGTAGTAGCCTAAATTTTGAAGAGAATCACTATTTGATGAAAAAAATGTGAAAACTTGGCCATGGGAGGGAGATTTTGCAATGATTTGGGGCCGGTTGGAGGGTTTGTTGAATAACATGGGCATTGCAAAGCTTTTGAGTAGGACTGTTGCAAAGCTGGAAAAGAGGCAGCAATTTCAATTTCTCTGAGTGGGCGGTTGATGCTTCTGTGCCAGAAATATGATCTGATCTAAGCAAAATAAAAATACATCAGTGTTCTGGACTGATCAATACTGACCTTTAGAACCTGATAACACTGACAACTGTGAGTATACACATGTTGGAGTTCAAATGATTGCATATCTCTCTGTATCCTTTCCTGTTTACCTAGATTTACAAATATAAATGTCCAGGTAGAAGGATCTACCTGTAATCAGCTCCTCTTTTGAAGCACTACTAAAGTGCCAGACTCAGAGAACATCTGTTTATTTCAGTTAGGGAATGATAACTGAGGTAGTAAACATGACCCTTTGCAGGACTGTCAGTTCCCACATAGACTTCAGATAACTTGGGATGGTAAAAGATATTTGAGAGGAAGAAAATTTTCTAATGTGCACTTCTAATCTAAAAGCATAAAGATTTTTAGGAATTCATCTAAGAATATGATGGTGCTGAGTTTTCCTACATTCCTGTTGCCACTCCCCATTCCTCAGGATTGGTTATTTTAATAGAGTTGTATTAGAAGTTATTCTATTCATATGACCTTACAAAGCACTGTTGTGTTTCTTTTTTCAGAGTGGAGTATACTCTATGTGACTGTATCTGTTTTTATTTTGATTGTGGTCATGGTAGGGCTTGCCTGGTTCTGTATCTGCTGCTGTAAAAGGTACATGATTTGTGTTTCTTTTTGATGGGGTATACACAAAAATTGCACACAACTGGCACTTTCTAGTCCAGTCCATAGCACTAAACCACTGAGCTGATTTTGGACATATGAGGAGCTTCCTGTAGCTGTTTCTGTAGACACACACTTCTTTTGAAAAAAAGGAGTATCCATTTGTGTGTCTGTGCTCTTCTGCATTATGAAAACCAAATAGTGAATGTTGCAGTATCCTTCATATTAAGTGATAATTAATATTAAAATCCTGAGAGTATACTGGAGATCTTCAGTCTCCTACTGTTTCCTGCAGGTACTTCATGCTAAAAAAAACAAAAGGCACGCCCTGAAGGTCACTAATGTAGGAATGTTCTAGGCCATGGGAAAGGATCTGCTCCCAGTCTAGTTTATTCTTTGGAGAAGAAGGGTGGGTGACCAGGCTACATGTCACTTACAGGCAAAGAGAACTCTAGTGATCTCAGTCATGCAGACTTCTTGCTTTCTCTTTCCCTTAAACAGGAGCATTCATACTACTGAATGTTGTTTCCCTCCCTCCAGTCTTTCCTAGTGAGCTGATAAGAAATTCTCTTTCAAGTGACAAGCCTCTGCAAGTTCTGTCACTAGAGCAAGTGTTTTTGCTGCAGCTCAAACAGCTCAGCAAATAGATAGCTTGTTCAGGTGTTAGCAAAAATAAAATGCCATCAAAATCTTTCTGGATTTTCATATTTTTCTAGGGTGTCTTTGCAGTATGTAAAGGATATGTAGGAGTTGATACTAATTTTATTTTTATGGTTGAAGGAACAGTGCTGTTAATAGAAAACTTTAAATAGTAAAGTGTGTCCCATTCCACTCCCACAGTGTGGGGTGGAGCCTCACAGGCTTGTGTGTATTGGATGATTATTTGAGGGATTTTTTTATAAGTTCAGCTGCTTCTGTCCTTTGTCCTCATATGGCTTGTGCCTGAGAGTGAGGGCTGGTTGATGCAGATCCATGTGAAAAAGAGGAGGGAGGGAATTAACAGCGCAGAAGAGATTCCCTCTGCCTTGTGGAAGCTACATGAAAAAGACAGTGTAGACTCAAGATTTGGCTGAAGATTTGGAGTTTTTAAAACCTTGAGTTGCCAGGTGAATTCTACAGAAGATCATGAGGGGAGGCCAAGGCTGGCTGTTGCTGTAATGCTGGCTGAGCAGTAAGGTAGCTTCTCCACTGTGAACTGTGGGGGCACATGAATATTCATCTACTGTGTTTGTAGTTACTATGCTGAAATTGAACAAACGGTGGCTTAGGAGAGCAAATCAATCTGGCTTGCTTTCTATATCAGTGAAATTTAACTATACTGTCCTGTCCATATTATATAACTGTCTTATTCAGATATAAACTAGCACTAAAGTGGAGGTGAGAAAGTACAATGACATTCTGTATATTGGGGTCTGTACAGAAAAAGGAAGGGGAGGGGCAGATTTATGTGTGTCCATGAGAATTAAATGTCTTTTTGGTTACTATCTTTTTAGCAGGAAGAGGACAAAGATAAGAAAGAAAACAAAATATACCATCCTAGATAACATAGATGAACAGGAGAGAATGGAGCTACGGCCCAAATATGGTACGTGCTATGTGGCAGCCTGGGAGCTCACCTACCGAGCATGCAGCCAATGTGACTGAATTGATACCTGTAGACAGGAGGAGCCCAGAAGCAGGCCTACAAGTTTGGGAATGGGAGAGATAAATAGTGAAGTGGTTGGGGGAGAATCAGTTAACTTATTTAATAAAGCCTTGGGCTCAACCTCTGCTCTGAGCTTCTGAGTTTATCTAAATTTAGAACATTCAATTGCCCCACAGATTTTCTCCATGTAAGCCTTCCTCTTCTGCACATGCTTTAATTTGGAGCTGGTTTTGTGGCTGCACAGCAGTTCCCTCCTGACCTATCAGTGCCTTGTTAGACATCAGTAGATTTCAGCTGCTGTTTTTATATCTTATAATTTACCTGACTTTCAGTTTTTAGCAGGGGAAATGTTGGAATCCAAGGAAACAAAATCATACTGAGAAATTGCTGTCCTAGAAAGACAGAGATATGTTTCTGTAGAAAGCATGACCTTTCATTGCCACTTATGTTAATAAGGTCATTGAGTGGACAGACTGGTTCCAGATTCAAGATATTAAAAAATGCATTGGGTATGTACTAAGATAATCTAGTTGTTTGACTACATTTCAATTTAAATAATATATTGACATTTCAGAGTCATTAACTGATGGGCCTGCAATGAAGTCGTAAGAGTGTCTGAAATGGTATATGATGCTTCTTAAGCCAGTTTTTGTATTGGTACGTGCTGTTACATTGCACTGCAGAGAATTGTTTTCACTTACCTTTGATATCACAGCAGGGGAGAAGATGGTAATATGTTACTGAAAACCCAAGCCTTTCTAATGAGTTTGTTTTGCTTTTTTATTGTCAGGCATAAAACACAGAAGCACAGAACACAACTCCAGTCTGATGGTCTCTGAGTCAGAGTTTGACAGTGATCAGGACACTATCTTCAGCAGAGAAAAGATTGAAAGAGAGAATTCTAGAACACTTATAAATGGGTCCGTCAGAAATGGAGTTTCCTTCAACTACAGCTCCAAAGACAGATAACTAAATGAGGGTAAAAGCACAGAACACACTGGTGCAACACATCTGAAACATGTTGGCCCACCTCTGTTTTTCCAGAACCAAAATCTTCCTAAAATATCAACTAATTTTAGATTAAAGGGTAAATTCTTAGCACAGGTAAAGGCAGAAGGAGGGAGAAAGGATTGATGGTCAGCTAACTCCTCTTGTCACCATTATAAGAACAAGAAAAAGCACATCTTGTTTCTTGCATGTTCTGTGCTGAATGTTTGAACTTCAGAAGGCCTTTTTTTCTATATCACTACTACAAAACTAGCCAGGGCTGTTCTGCTACAAACTATGGTAACTAACAATGGCATACAGATTCATATGTGCTTCTAATGCTCTCTTTGAGAAATGGTGTGATGTACAACAGCAAAAGCCAATATAGATGAAGTTCCTTACAACTACAGAGAGCAATATGTGGCCACAGGCTCCATCTTAACTTTCAGTTTAGGATGGAAACACAAAGAGCATTTTTAGTGCATTGTCTTTATCCAACTGTACTTTGGGACTTCCTTTTCTAGGGTAGTGTTCATTGGGTGAAAACATTCTTGTTTTCAGAGAAAGTTAACAACTAGAGCAGTTGCACTGGATCACCTGTAATGTAACATGGTATATCTGTGTCCTGTAGGATGCAACATTCCCTGCATTCACATAGGAGGTGTGGTGTCTGCAGGGAAATCCAGCCCTAGGTTGCTTCTGTAATGATCAAATTGCTTCGGCTCTGCCATGTCCATCCAGGAAACTGTAGCAGGAAGGACTTGGTGTGATGCACCTTGAGAAGCATTTTGAGCATCCCAAACAACCTTTTTAGATCACTTTGAGGAGTTCTGGACCTTTTAAGACTGAATGCTCAGCTGAGGTGAGTTTTCATCTGTCAGCATCAAGTGCTCAATTAAAGGATGTGCTGGGCACTTGTGCAGTGAAATGTTTGTGGCAAATACCCTGTGTGGAGCAGAGGGTTCATTGTACTTTAATTGTCGTTGGTAATCGGTATTGAGCAATGTTTTAGCTTGAACATGAGATTGTTTGACTTTTTCCTTTCTAGCTATTGAGTGACTGGATGTATTGGCCTAAAGAGATCCTTTTAGGTCTTTGGCAAGGCTAGGTGTGTATTGCAGTTCTGACATTCTTGTTCACAGTCTGGGAAATGTCTTCACAGTACTTGTTTGAAATCATGTCCCCAGTACTGCTTTTGAAATCCCTAACTGAAGACCTGACTTTTATACACAGGCCTCACTTGTGGGAGCATCTGTGTCAGTGGTACTGTTTAGCCATGATGTCAGCTTTTCCTGGGGGTACTCTACTGATGTACTGAAGTCTAGTGCTGAGATGGAGGAATGATGTGTTTTAATGGAGAAAATGGTTTTGAAGAGGTGTTTTTTTTTAATGTTTTGGGGGTTTGTTGTTTTGGGTTTTTTTTTAAAATCCAGTGGTAGAGAACCCATTATCAGAGAATGGAGCAGTATAGAGATCAAAGGGAGCAGTTTAGAAGGGTTGGGGAGGGGACATATCCCATTTCCATCATGAGGAATTATGTAGTAGAGAATTTTGGGGCTTTCTCCATCCTTTCTTAAAAGTCTAATACAACAGAGTAGCTGGGTTAAACACTGTGGCTTCTGTGCTTCTCTTGTTAATGGACTTGGGCAACAGTCAAATCTGTGTAGGCTGGAAGAAATCAGTGGTCAAAATTTGCAGCAACATAGCATGCTCAATACTTGTTTCATACTTCTGATTCTCAAGTGCAGTCAGCAACAGTCCCTAAGGCTACTAGGGAGTAATTCAGCACTGAGGAGTATTTATCCTGTGTCCAGCCCTGCATTTCTCTGGAGATCTTTACGTGGCTGCAGGAGTCATTGTGGTGGGAAAGGCTGTGAAGAGCTAAAAGGGCTAATACAAGTGTTGTCTATGCTTTTCCCATAAGCAGTGCAGTATGAATAGTATGATTTGCTTTCTTAAGAAACTAAGTTTCAGCTCTGTGTATGGGGGGGTTTAGGCTAGTTTTTGAAACAAATCTACTTTATCACACTCTCCCTCTTTTTGAGAGTGTGCGTGTCTATGTATATATATATATTTTTTTTTTAAATAACTTGGTCAACAAAAGCAAGGTCAGCTTCTGATGTCTTTCAGTTCCTGCTCCAGATGTGCTAACATAATAAAAGCATTTCTGAAAAAAACAGGCATTCCTGTTTTTAGAGCATTCCTGAAAAAACTTAAAGCCCACTCAAACCAGTAATTTATTTATTTCCTTTGAAATCCAAATGTTTGTCTTAGTCCATTATGAACAACTACACAGAATGTTCTAGCAGGAATTAGTCTCCTGAAAACATGCATTTTTAAACAAGCAAATAGGTTGCTTAAATAATTTCAATTTTGTATGTGCTGTGCTGCCATTGATGCTTCTGCTAAATACTGTCTCCAGTGTGCCTTTATCTATAAGCTTACCTTCTAGGGCATGTCAGTGCAGTCTGCAGCATCTGTCAGTTTTGTGAAATTAGTGACTTATGTCTTTTGGGTTTATTTTATGTTTTTAAAGCCAGTGCTGAAACCTAGGATGTTCTTCTTTGAAGGTATTGAAAAACCTGTTTTTAAAAAACCCAAACAAACATGCAAACCCCACCAAAAGGAAGAATTGTTTCTCTAATAAAACAACTCCAAGAATCATAAACCTGCATTCCTTAATGCTGCAGAATTTTCAGGACTATTCCTCTGCCCACAGATGCACACTGGTGTTCCCAGATCTTTGGATCTCTGGTAAGTTCATGGGCCATGAGAACATATGCATGATTTGGCTAAGTGTTTCTCTCTCCAACAAATAAGAAATATTAGACCAATTTCTCATTGTATAAGGCCCTAGCAAGTGGATGTTGCTTGGTAAATTCAGTTCTCTGATGATACTTTAACACCTTTGTTGCTGTTAGCAACAAAGTATTTTAGCTGTGTTTTCAAAGTTGAATGTGGTTTAAATTTTTCAGCTGCTTCTGATTCTAGTTTGATTATTTCACCTGCTTGGAAAGAGAAGTTATTCCTCTTACTATAAGAGCAGACTTGCTTTTAATATATGGCACTTGCACAAAAGCTGAAAACAATAATTTCTGGCTCTGTGAATTTGTGGTATCACATTTGTGTCACTTGGCCAAGCATGTTTGTGTCAGGAATTTAGGTGGGACTATAGCAAGCATTGTATCTTGATTCAGTGTAATTGTTACTTCTAGAACTACTTTCTTGCAGAATGTCAATTCATACCTTGAATGAAAGGGTCAGAAAATTGGCTGTAATGGTGCAAACACAATGGCAGAATTTGGATGCTAACCCTTTGGTTCAGGTTATTATAAGTTCCAAGCAGGTTCTCAGTCCTCACGTTTACTTCTGCACACTGTTTTCCTTCACATACAGAAAGAGTACTGGCAGCTGATTTGTAAAATTCCCAAAAGACTCATCTGCACTGAGAAGCAGAGGAGACCAGATACAGCTTGTCCTGTGTGGCTCAGAGTCTACTGAAAATAAAGAATAATTCAGTTTGGCACTGCTAAGATACTACCTCTTGTTGAAGGCAGGCAGTGTAGTGATATTTGCAGTGCCTCATTGCCTTGAAGTGTAAGCACTGGATTTTCATTTGCATCTTGATTTTACACGCATAAGGGATTTCCAGCTATGTAAAAGGACTGCCTTTGTTTGCATTTTAAGGAAGGAGTGTATTTTGGAAAAAAACTTCCTAAGTGTTAAACAGGTTCAGTATCCAATTGTAGTATTCAATGCAGTACATACACAGCATGAAACTGCCATGGCTGCGAACAGGTAATTGTCTTGTGGATTCTATTTTCCTAACTAGAATCATACTGCAGTACGGAAGAAAATATATCTCAGCAAATCTGTTGAGATCCACATCCAAAATCTCTGTCCTGTGGTTCAACCTGTCATATTAAGTAAAAAAAAACCAAAGCAAAGTGTAATATGTCTAATTACAGATAATTGTTTATTTACATAGACGAAAAAAGATTATTCTTGTTTGTGTGTAAGAATAGATTATCAACTCTGTCCTTTTAGCAGACAGTCTTACTCTTCCTCTGTCAGCTGCATCAGATAAAAGTACTGTTCAAGCATCTGTTTTGTGCTGTCAGCTGTTTGCTTATATGATGTCAGTTTTCCTTTCCTTTGTCTCCTTTGGGCAATCAGAAGTTCATACACATGCAAGGAACGTAACAGTGTGACAGTGAGTTGCATGCATGTGTTCTCTGTGCTTGTGCAAACTTTCCTCAGATACTCTGATGTTCTTGAAATAATTGAGTTCCTAGGCAAATGTTCTATTCCTGCTCACCTCAAGTGAAACTAATTTTGCCTCCCAGTATACTGCTAACAGGCAGTAGTCAGGTGGAGCTTCAGGGTGGTAGTAATAAAAGAACAGTAAGTGTAGTCTTTTGACATTTACATGAGATTTGAGAGAGGATAACGTTCCTCCAGGAGAAAGGAAATGGGATACTGGTGAATTAGTTTCTTAATGTCAGTTACTGCTTATCAGGGATCCCTAACTTGAATACTAATCCCATACTTCTGCAGCAAAGAAAAACCCATTTCATGTACCTTTTATATCCTTAACTCCCCAAGGCAAAGGAGGGAAATATAAAATTTAGAAATAAAATTTTAAAAAGGAGGCAACAAAGGCAAATGATTTTTGTACAGGCTATGGATCAGGTGCAGATGAGCTGCACATCTGTATTTTGTCTCTGTATGAAAGCACTTCTCCCTGTGGGTGGATGGGTGAGCTATTACAAAATTTATATTAGAAATCTGTTTCTAGAAAATGTTACTTATTGTAAATGCTATTGTATTGTAACTAGAATAATTTCTGAGCTGAAATTACTACATTTATGTAACTATTAATAAAGTTTTGTCTTTCCTTTTAGAAACTTGTCAGGTACTCTTTTAAGTACGGTATTCTGTACTGGATCCAACTCAGTACATAAGAGAGCAGGAAAAAATAATTTACTGCACTTCACAATAAATTTTCATGTGGTGCTTGTCCTTACTTGGTTTAATTGGCTGTGTGTAAGTAATCACCAGCTGTCATGCCAAGTGTGGTGGTTTCACAGGTGTTGTGGCTTACTCTGTAACAGATTCCATACTTGAGTCAGCTGCTTAGCAGTAATGAGAGATACAGGTTTGCAATATAACCCAAAATATGCTGTTCGAGAGGGGTAGGTTATGCTGCTTGTTTCTGAACTGGAAAAGAAAAAATCTTCCATCATTGTATATTAAGTTTGTGCTGAACAGTGGTAATAAAAGGTGCTATGAGACACAAGTGTCTTTCTGTAAGGAAAAAAAATCACCATGAAAAGCAACTTTTTAAGTCTGTTTGGACACACAGTGCCACAGTCCAGGTAGTACCTCAAAACACTGCCTGCCACTGGACTGCAAGGGAATACTGGCAGCTGAATGAGCTGATGAGATACAGGTGTCCTTTGTTGAAGAATGAAATCTGCCCCTTTGTTATTGCACTTAACATTTGGTAATAGCAGTAGCCTTCCCCCGTCCCCGTGAGTGCAACAGAAGATAATTGGCATAATTCCAAAACAACTTCAGCCAGTTGTGCTAAGCAACTTTGGCACTCACTGATGAAGTGACTAAACCACCAACTTCTCGTGGTTCTTCTTGGAAGGACCTAAACAGGAAGTTTTGACCTGGAAACCCTTTAAACAAGTGCTAAAATGTAACTTAGAGCTTCTGAACACCACACTTAAATCTTTAAGATAGCTAAGTTGTTAATATTTAGTAGAACAGGTAAACATAGTTTCTTGACATCTTATTACACAGAGAATATGGGGACTGTGTGGGTGTGTGTGTATGTTTGTGAAACAGCTCTTTAAAGAGTAATTTAAGAAAATAAAATGGAACTTGGCCATGACTGTGTCAAGTTGGAAATTAAGACAAGTTTCTCAGGCTTCAAGACTCTATTAAATAAACACAAGAAAAAGAGCTCCCCAAACTCTATTTTAAATCTTAATGAATGAAATAAAGAATTATACAAGTAATCACATTACAAAACCAGGGAAGACACTCTGATCTGTTCTGTGATAAAATGTTTGACTCAGCACAAAAGACTGGCATACAAAATGACTGATGGCATATTATTATGCCCAAGTACTCTCATCTATCTGATTTAGATTCAAGGGACTGTAATTGGGGGTACCAAAATCTTACACTATATGAACATGTAGATGCAAAGGGGTGGCGTTTTTTCCAGTGATAAAGCTGTCAGAAGAAAAATCTTCTGTGCAAATCTGAGAGATTGAACTTAATGTGGCTGCTGTCAATTTGTCAGTTCAGCACTGAATAAGGTAATAAACCACAAAATCTGGTGCTTTCATAGAAGTTATTTATATAACTGAAAACATTTTTTTAATCACAGTTTTAATATCCAGGAATTGCTAAACTATCACAAATGCAATCAACACAACTGAGGTGTGAGAATTCAAGTCTTTTGTTGAAGAATGTCAGTTTTTGCTATGAAGACAACTTTGATTATCTGTGCTTAACTGATGTAGACTTTACTGACATGAGGATGTTATGCTGAAATCCAACCACAATCCAATCTAGGCAAAAGTATTTCTTAAGTTTCTTACAAACATTATCTTTAATTATTGTTCTTGTTGTTAGGCATTGTAAAAGGTATTATTTGCTAAAAAAAAAGTTAACACTCATTAGAAGTGCTATTATCAGAAAAGCACATTAAAAAGACATTAAGATTTTAAATGTACCAATGCATCATCAGTAACTTGTAGTGAAGAGAGCAAGGGTTAAATAATTTATCCTCCAACTGCACTGTCCCAAGAAGGACACTCACATCAAATAGTACACTGTCATACAGCTGTAAGATGATTTTAATTTTGACCTTCCACAGTTCACAGGCAGATACAATTAAATTTCAGTGGCAGATATTCTACCTGTGTACAGTACTTTTAACTATGCCTGCATCACTGTGTTGTGGAAGCTGGGAACCTAGGCATGACCTTCTTTTACCCAATTGTTTTTTCCAATTAATACTAAACACATCAGTAGCCAAGGCTGGCAAACAGGTTTCTCCTACAACACCATATTCCCAAAACTCAGACAGCCTGTGTGCTCAATAGTGTTGTCTTAGAAGTTGGGTATAGGAAAGTTTCTTGCAACTGGTGTAGAAAGAGGCCATCCTTTTTGAGTTTTTGACAAGCACAGATAACAGTACTGAAGTCTTCACTACCACAGCTGTGTGGGTTTGGTGCATTGGGAATTACAGGAAAGGCAGTAAATACCCTATAACTGCCCTTCAGTTGGCATGATGCACACAGTATTGATAGATAACATGCTCCAGGACCCACTTGGTCTCAACTGCTACACAAATGCAACCATAAAAATATTTAAAAATAAGGAGTAGCAGTCAATGCTACTTTATGTGTGCTTTAAACAAAAACCCTGTGAAACTGTTCCAGCTTGCTTTCCTTCCTTCTCCAAGTCTTGTGTTACCTGGTACCTCTCTGCCTCGTAGGATAAAATATTTTAAAATATTTCATTTCATACAGTACATTTATTACTTTATAGGAAGAAAGATTCCGTTGCCTTCTTTATTTTTAATAATGAACACAAACAAAATTTATTCCATTTAACTTCTGCCGTACTGATTTATTCACCAAATTAACATTGCATGTTTAAAGTGCTTTGTTTGACTGCCATTAAAATGTTTTTAACAACATTGTTTATTTCATAATAAGGAAGCCTTACATCATCTTTTGAAGATGACAAGAGTAATGAGGTCAAGCCAAAGGTCAAAGCCTCACCTCTAACCACCACTATTTAAATCTTTATTAAGTCACGAATGAGCCGTGTTCGAAGGTTTTTAAGCCCTCCTCCCTATTGGACCTTCACCTGTGTAACCACAAATCCAATTCAAGATACAAAGCCCACAGGGATGGTTATCTGCTTCTATTCTTTGAAGGGGGTGAGTTATGTTCCTTTAAACACTGAGCAATATTTACATCAGCGACTGTACTTCTACCCAAGGAGAGTCATGGACTTTTCATGGAAGAGAAGGAGTTTATCTGTATCGTCATGTCACCACTTGTGCTTTCTTCACACAGCCTCCCCTTACAATTCTGCCAGTTGTTACTGTGAGTGTCTTATCTTCCTCCTGCTTCTCACTAAGCCAGCAATTCTTTGTCCTGGACTGTCCTGTTTCCAGGACTGCTGAGGCTAACAGGCATCAAACGAGCTATATTTCATCCTAGACATGCAAGCTGTTAGGCCTGAAGTACACCTCTTTGCTCAAAAACCTAAAGCTGAACAGGTAGCAGCCCTGCAGTCAGCATTAACAGTGCTGAAAAAGCTATCTCTTAGCCTATGTGGATGCCTAGATATAGCTCAAAACTATTCCTTTCCTTCTGTAAGCAGCAGATTTCTCCCACAATTTAAGAAAAAAAAAAAATCCCACACACTTGCTTCTATAGGAGGTCACATAACCACATTAGAAAGTGTGAGTATTTACACAAAATTCTAAAGGGAGACTGCCATCACAAAGGCTCCCTTATCCACACTAAGTACTAAAGGTAGTAAAAAATGGTGGTCTAATTTCCCTTGCTATAGGTTACAATCTGTTTTCATTATGCACAAGTCTCAAAGGTCTCCCAGTTACACAGGGATAATCTAAGAACAATAAATGTACATCCCTACTCTTTACTAAAAATAATGGACATTGTGATCACATTGCTGAAAAACTGGATGGGTAAACAAAGATTATGTAAAAACATTTGGCAGCACAGAATACTGTAGATATCTCTATACACACACACAACAGGCTGATTAGTTCTAATGAAGGTAGAAATTGCATTCATACATATTTCTGGCTCAAGAACCTTATAAAAACAGCAGCACTCTTCCCCAGGTTGTGTGGATTGTGCTGTTTGAAGGCTTTTATAATCCTCCAAAGCAGATGTATTTTATTTCTAAGTATTCATCAATGCCATATTTTGAACCTTCTCGCCCTAAGCCAGACTCCTTTACCCCACCAAAAGGACACTCCACTGACGAGATTATGCCTTCATTAACACCAACCATTCCAACTTCCAGCTGTTCTGCAACTCTCCAGATCTGAGCTGGATCTTGGGAGTAGAAATATCCTGTCATGCAGACACAGACATACAGGAGTGAAAATTAGTAAGAACAATTGCAGAAAAATGTGAAAAAGAGACTTAATGACATTCAAAATCATTACCCCATTAACACTAAAGCTCACAAAACCACAGAAATAGACTTATCTGACAGAGAAGCATACCTGCTAAACCCACATTAGCTGCATTTGCTATAGCAACAGCTTCTGCTTCAGTCTCAAATCTGTCAATAGAAAGAGAAAAAATAAAAATGAGGCCCACAGTTCTCCTGCTATCTTGCTGACTTACTGACAAGAAGCAGTCTTATTGGGAATTAAAATGTCAATTTAGTTTACCCAAAAGTGTATATTAAAAAGCGAGTTTAACTTTCATTTTGAAACACTGAAGTGTCTACCTCTTCTCTTAATTTAAACTGCAGTTAAGTAGGTAAGATTGCCTTTATCCCCCTGAGGTAGCTGGATGGTACCAAGACATTTACTTCACATGGGTTAGCCTACCTATTTCCCCAAATACACAGCACTCTCAAGTCTCAGAGATAACTGTATGTTCTTCCATCACATCCAATTGCTCTGCACAAAGGCAGGGAAGGCTTTAAGGAGAACAGACAGCTCCAACTCATCCTCTGTCAGAAAAGCTTAGGACTAGCAAATCACATGACAAAATTCCTGTCTCCTATTTCATACCACAGATCATGAAGCTGATGAAGGTTTTGCTACTATCTAGCCTTGCTTAACCATTGAGATACTTTAATTTTCAAAAAGTTACAGAGATGCTACGCTCAGGCCAAGAAAAAGAAACAAACAAGCCACATATCCAAAGTATGTTTTCACATGTGTACCCCAGCCTTTTTACAAGACTTGTGTGATCATACAAAAATTTTTTTTGTCTTTCAAATTTTGTTTATTCAAAATAATCTTCCACTGGTTTTTCAATTGTTAATTTTAATCTGTGGAATTAATAGTCTTACCTGATAACTGGTGCTAAAGGGCCGAATGTCTCCTCTTGGGTGCAGAGCATTTTTGTTGTAACATTAGTAAGTAATGTTGGCTCAAAGAAATTCTTCCCCAAGTTGTGTCGCTTCCCTCCAGTCACAACAGATGCTCCTTGAGAAACGGCATCCTTAATATGTTTCTCTACCTGGGTATGCATAACAAAAATCTTAAAGTCAGCATTTAAGAATGAGCAATAATACATTTCCCACTGAAGAAATAATACTCTCCCAATATTTAAGAGAAAAATTTGAAGAGAGCTTTACACTTTGCAGAGGATCATTTGCAATATTATCTAATTTCTCTTCAATTCTTGTTTCTCTCAGTCTAACATAATTTCAGAGGCATAAATTATGAATGTGGTCCCCAGCCCACTTTCTGTAGAAATTAAAAGCCTACACCTAATATGAGTAAAAATCTTTGCAGGACTAAAAACTGAATCTTATATCAGTGATCAAGCACTATGGAAATGAAGTGTATGACTGCCATGGAAAGAGAAACAACTCTCAAGATGGAACTGGCAAGAACATTTTCTTACATCTATGATTCTACCTACTCCCTATATTTACAATTCATCTAAAGACAACAAAGCAATAAGAAAAGTAAAGTAGCAATCCCCACCTAGAATACTGTCCTTTGAAATTACAGGAAGTGACTATATACAGTGTTTGTTTATTTGTATATATAGTTGTTCCTGATATACATACTACACTTTTGTGATGCAAGAAGGGAAGGCATGAAGGAAAGAAATTCAAGGACTGTATCCTTTGTTTCCCAAATAAACTGAGTATTTTCCCATTCTTTTATAAAGAGAATCTGGCAGCATTAATGTATAATGGATTCAAACCAAGCCTGCATGCAACTGAGCTGTAATATCTTACAAAGTATAGGCCACTTGACGCAAGAATCTTCAACCTTAGGAAGAGTGAAATATTATGGAAGATGTGACTTATTAGGGTTTTTTAAAAAATAAATATTTCAGGAGGTGCAGGTCACCCAAAACAGAAGACCCAGACCATGCACTTGAAGTTTCAAGTGATTACAACATCCAGAGTTCCGGTATTTTTAACCCAAATAAATTATTCTGCCTAGCTTTTGCCAAAAAAACACTGTTCCTCAACAGAAATTGTCAATCACAGTGCTTCAGAACTGCAGGATCACTGTACTGACTCTTTCCCTTCATGGAAACAGGGGGATGATACATGAGCTATCCACATCTCTTTGTCTACATGTACCCATGGACTTGGGGAACAGAACACACTTCCAGCCACAGTCCAAATATGTTCTAATAAAACAAGGGGGAAAAGGTGAAACATAAATGTAAAGTTATTATATGGATCATAGAAAGAAAATTTGGACATTAAAAATGAAATATTTACTTATACCTTTTCCACTGCTTTTTCATTTATTAGTGGTCCTTGGGTAGTTTTTGCATCAAATCCATTTCCAACATGTAGTTCTTGGCTTATAGCTTTAGCAAACTTTTCCACAAATTCATCATGAATTCCCTTTTGCACCAGGAAACGGTTTGTGCAAACACAAGTCTGAAAACAAACAAGATAAGACAAAACTCCTTTAGTTTGCATTGTATTTAATCCATCTATTAATTCATTCTGGCCTTCACGCCACAGAATCAGGTTACTACACTGATATCCCCTGCCTCTCCTCCCTTACCCTAAGCTGTTACCCAGCTATGCCATTTCTTTCATTACCCATTTCACTTTAGAAATAAAACTTCAATAAGCTGTGAGTGGGTGTGTGAAATATGTCACGCTGCTAAGTTGATTACGCTGGGGAAATGTTTTGTGAGTTTTGTGGACTCAGATATATGGATCAACCAAGGTCCAGAAGCTGCATGAAATACCTTCTAATTAGACTGCAGAATGCTGGACTGAGCAGCAAAAACTCAAATCTCACTTAGTGCTCAGGGGTCTTTTTTCTAACTCCTTTATTATCTGAGTTTGAGTTTGCTTTCTTCCTGAAATTTGTTTTTAAGTGCTTTCAATGATCTATTTATTTGTGCTATCCCTTTGCTCTGAAAAAAATATATGCGATTTCAGTGTTGCTATTTAGACTTGCTGGTAACTGGCTTTAGTGCCCAGAGCCATTTGTGAGCGCAGCACCTTTCTCTTCACAATGAAGTGTTCTATGCTTTCCTTTTACATAAAATAGCTCTTCATTGTCTATAAACATGGACAAAAATTCTCACCTGTCCTGAGTTTCTATACTTAGAAGCAAGGGCTCCTGCGACAGCCTGGTCCACATTGGCGCTGTCAAACACAATAAAAGGAGCATGTCCTCCAAGCTCCATGGAAACTCTCTTCACAGTGCCAGCTGCATGTTTCAGCAAGATCTGTAGGCAACAGAAGAGATGAACACATCTGTACCTCTAATAGATGTGAACAGTGGATGCAAGGCAGTGAAAAATTAACTCTGGCAAGGAAATAATCTGCATCTTCTCTACAATGTTAGACCATCTCCATAGAAAAAAGTAACTTTCATCCATTAAAATCCTTAAAGATGAAATTCTGGCCAAGGACTAATGCAGAGAAAGATTTTTATCAACTTCAGGTGAGGTCAAAATTTATACATTAATATTGTCAAGTTTTTTTTTGTTTGTTCTATTCTTTTTTGATAATAAAATCTTGACTATTCTTACAAAAGTTTTCCAAGATCTGACAGAATTTGGTATTATGATTTGCCTTGATACCAGACTTTTTCTTCATTCTGCATACAGCCATCCTAGAGAATTGTCATTTTGTAGCCACACTCTGCAGTTTTAGTGATTCGATTAGAGATGGTGACAAGATTGCTTATTGACTACCATTGATAGCAGAGATTCCAGGGCCTCACTCTAATACTTTCTCTCAACTGCTGAAGCCACTCTTGAATGGCACCTTTGAAACTCAGTTTCAGTGTTCTTATTAGTATGTTTTCACCTTATGATATAAACCAAGAACATCTTGTACAGGACTGTTCACATCATAGTTTATTTAATAAAGGGCAGTTATTAAGAATTGCAGACAGGCACCCTTCCGTGAAGTACTGATGCTAAAACATATAAGCAGTATCTCAAGAGGTACACAATTACTTGGACAATCTGTATACAGTAGCCAGAAAAGAATGCTCTGTATAAAGGCACACACTTTCCCCCTAGCTTTCTTGTATAACCACAGTAATAATCTTCAAGGATATTCTGTCCACATATGTACCTTTCCTGTTGCTGTAGAGCCAGTAAAAGATATTTTGGATACCAATGGATCAGTGCATAGAACTTCCCCTACAGCTGCTGTCTGTTGTCTGGAACAAGGGACAACATTATATACTCCTGCTGGGATTCCAGCCTGGTTTGCAAGCTGCAACAAAAGAAAAACAGAATTTGCATTGTTAGTGCATTTTGTAAGAGCAATGATTGTTCATTGTTTTGAAGAAAACAGTCTGTAAGTCAGTAGAAGCCAAAAGGACTCAGCACAACTAGGAACAGGTGCCACAGGTGCTTGAGAGAGCAGCTTTGCTCTGGTTTAAGCTGTCTGTGTTCAAAAGAACCAAATTAAAGATATAAGGATATATTTTGAGCATCAAAGTGGCCCAATCCACTTTGAGGCTCTAGACCATATTAGAGGCAGTTTCAAAGATTCTCAATACACTAAAACACCTGCATCAAGTCAGTTTGTCCTTTCTTCACATATGAAGCTGGCCAGAGCTACCTTCCAAGCCCATCTGATTCCCTCTTTACAGTATCAGTGCATTGTTGAGGAAAAGCTTAGCACTGAAAGCTCACCTCCCCAAGAGCTAATGCTGATAAAGGTGTGTCCTCTGCAGGTTTCACCACTACTGTACAGCCAGCTGCCAGAGCTGCACCAACCTTCCGGGTAATCATAGCACTGGGAAAATTCCACTAGGAAGAGAGAAGATAGTACAATCAAAGTTGGGAAAATTTTGCCTCCTGTTTTTGCAGAAGTAAGTGACATTTTGAGCTGGGGACTGAGCTGAAAACCTTCACATGACTCAGAAAAGTTCAGCTATGCTTACTGGGGTTATAACGGCTGCCACTCCTACTGGCTGCTTCAGCACCAGGACTCTTCTGTCCTTTCCAGATGCTGGAATAACATCACCATAAATCCGTCGAGCCTCCTCTGCAAACCACTCCAGAAACGAGGCTGAATACGCAATTTCACCCTGTGCTTCTTTCAGAGGCTTCCCCTTTGATTAAATCAGATTGAAGATACATTGTAAGCAGCAATCGGAAGCAATACAAACAAATTCAAGTAATTTTGGAGTTTCTTTTCTTTTCAGAGTACTTTATGATCCCCTCCCTCTGACATACACTGTGATCTCCAGCAAGGATTACATGATTGCAGCAGCAATAGTTGTGTGTATTCAATATACCATCATTGTATAGTCAACAATTTGTATGCTGTGCCTGGATTCATACCTGCCTAGGACAAGGAAGAGAAATAGCAAATGTAGTATGCATTTTTTTACAACCTCTAAGTTAGCTGCTATTACCACTCTGAAGAAAGACACACATCATGGCAAAACAGTTACAAGTTTATGCCAGGGTTATTTGTTTTGGGAGTATTGCTTTCGACTACCCCCAGGTCTGATCCCGTGGACTGAATAACCATTAGCTGCTGTTACACAACAGAGGAGCTGCTGAACTATCTTCCAGCAAGGTTTTGTCCAAAAGGACACCAGTTTGTGAGCTCCCAGACTACTCAGTGATACCGACTGTGTGAATCCAACTTGGAGACTTGCATGATTTTTCCCAGTCACATTTCTGCATTTCTTCCACAGGGACTACGGATTAGGTGGATGTAAGATTTTGCATGCCATGAAGCACATCATGGGCCTGGTTTCCTCTGATTAGGTACTACCGTTATCAAGCCAATGCATTTTATATATGAACAGAGAAGGAATGTTTGAAACGTCACACACTGACCTAGCAGACAAATGCGGGTGCACAATATGCCTAAAGTTATTAAAAAGGACATGATGGCTAACTGGTGAAGCACGCAGGGAGAGGCTTGATAGCTGTCACTTTTACTTGGTGTCCCTGTTCGCCTGCCTGTGTTGGGTTTCCCAGCGCGAGTGCCAGCACGGGGCAGTTCCCGTGCCCACCCTCGCCGCCCCACTCACGTTCTCGGCTGTGATGATCCACGCCAGCTCCTCCTTGTTCTCCATCATCAGCTCGTACCATCTGCGGAGGCGCGCGCTCCTCTCCTGGGAGGAGGGAGAGACAACGCTGCCGTGGCCGCCGCACGCAGGGACAGGGAAGCGAGGCCCCGGAAGACCCGACCGGACTGGACCGGACCGCCCCGAGGCCCCCTCGCCGCCATCTCCCGCGGCCGCTCACCTTGGCGGGGAGGCGGCCCCAGGCGCCGCCGGCTTCGTGCGCGGCCCGCACAGCCGCCCGCGCCTCGGCCGCCCCGCAGTCGGACACCCGGCACAGCTCCTCGCCGCTGGCCGGGTCCTGCACGGGGAAAGCTGCGGCCGTCTCCACCCATCGGCCGCCCACCAGGCCGCCCCGGCGCACCAGGGCGGCGGACAGAGCCCGGCTGGCGGCTCGCGCCGGCCCCGGGGCGAGCGGCGCGGGGCGCAGCGGGAAGCGGCGGCGGGCAGCGGCGGCGCCCCGCGGCAGGAGGGAGGCCATGGCCGCGCTCCGGCGACAGGCAGCGGCGCCCGGCACAGCTCCGGCACGGCCCGCCCGCGCCGCCGCGGAGGAGGAGCTGCCGAGGGGCTGGGCCAGAAGCGGCGTCCCGCCGGGGCACGGCAGCCCGTGGCACCGGGCCAGGGGCGACCGGTCTGCCCGGGCAGGGTGGGAGCGTAGCCGAGGAGGACTGGGAGCGGGAGGGGGCTTCTGCTTTCCGGAGCCTCGTGTCCCGCGCCCCATCGAGACCCCCGCTCCGTAGGGAGAGGGGAAGCCTAGAGTCAGAGTATCCTGTGTTGGAGGGAACACACAGGGATCATCGAAGTCCAACTCCTGGCCCTGCACAGCACACGCCAGGTGTCACACCATGTGCCTGAGGGCGTTGTCCAAATGCTTCTTGAAGTGTGTCAGGCTTGGTGGCCTAACCGCTTCCTTGGGGAGCCTGTTCCAGTGCCAAAGCACCTCTGGGTGAAGAACCTTCCCCTAATACCCAAACCAAACCACTAGTGACACAGCTTCATGCCATTCCCTCGGGTCCTGTCACTGATCACTACAGAGATCAGTGTCTGCCCCTCCTCTTCCCTTCGTGAGGAAGTTGCAGACTGTGATAAGGTTTCAGGGCTCTCAGTCTTCTCCAGGTTAACTTATGCAGGAGCACTGGCCCGTGGGAGCCCTGGGCCACTGGGTCCCATGACAGCTGGTGAGTCTCTGGCACAAGGGCCATGCAAAGCCCTGCCCAGTGCCACCATCTCGCTGGGGACTGGTGTGGCTGTGCCACATGCATGAAGGGTGGCTGGGAAATGCAGGGTGTCCAGCTTTTGCAGCCAGAAGTTCATAGCAGTACACTTGACAGGAGTGCTTCCGTGAGTCTCCCACATATCAGCTGGGCTTTCAATACTGACCATAAGACGCAGACTTAAGTGCACAATATCCTATCAGCTCACCAAAGATTATGAATTTGTATCACCTGCAATCAGGAGCTAGTGTTTTTGTATTGTATTAATAGTGCTTTGGCAATTTGCGTTAATTTCTTTTGTGAAATGGGATGTAGTTGCTGTAAGGCAAGCACACCATGAGCTGGACAAACTCTTGAGAGGATACTCTTTGCCTTGCTGTTGGATTTAACAGAAGTCTCACTGCTGCTGTGCAGTGATACACTGATTATACTGCTCAAATCCCAGAGATATTACAGAGTTCAAGTGGGGAGAATACCCACAGTTTATTTCTTTTTTTATATAAATCACTTTATTTGCAGTTAAAGAAAGCATTGATATAAAATAGCCTTTCAAATTTGGCAGTTGTTTGCTTGCTGTGTCAGCAATATGTGTGAAAGAAAAGGCATGCTCGGTAACCTACATTTCAAAGGTCACAGTGCTACTGCTCCAGGCTTCTGAAATCCACAGTTGGAGCCAGCATCATGGTTGGTCTGAAGATTTGGTCTGTCTCGCTGATTATACTCTACCATTTCTGTCAAAGATGTATTCCATGTGGAATTTCAACACATGTTGAAATAGGTAAGACTTATTCAAAATGGATTTTCTTGTGTTTTGAATTTCTTGTGAAGTAAATTCAGATTCAGCTGGAAAGCAGAGGGAGGAAATAATGTTAAAGTAATGAGCAGTCTACATAATTTTAAAAATATGAATAACAGGATAAATAAGCAGTTTGATCTTGGAGTTTGAATTTTTACTGGTTTTGTAAGTAAAATGCTTGAATTGACTTGGATTGCATATTTTTCCATTTCCTAAGACGCAGGCATTATGCAACTGGAATGTTTTTGTCTGTGAGTCCTATGCAGACAGAGTTTGGTTTGGAGAAAGAAAAGGAGTGCTTTAGGCAAATTGTGGGGTTGTTGTATTTAAATTAAAGAATAACACAAGTCCTTTGTGGAAACCCTGTTTTTAAATCACTCTGTATTAATTATGCCATACCTGCACAAGTAGGTAAAATTCTGTAATGTGTTTCTGTTGTAACTAACATCACAAAAATTTTGTTCTGTGTCTGTTTCTGGTAGGTTGCTCTCTGTAGCCTAGATTTGTAGTGAATGAAGGAGAGAACTGAGTGAACATCAAAATGGAGAAATATTTCTGTTTTGAATTTCTTGTTTGCCTGTGCTATTTTTAAAATCTTGTTTCTTCCGCAGTTTTGTGAGCACAAACACGAACAATGTGAGGTTATTCTGAGTTACTCATAATAATTGACAGTTTAAGTTGTTTGTTCTTCTGGTTTTGTTTCTAAATCCATTGCTCAAACAGATGGTAAAATGTAGGATGTTGCCTTTATTCAGGTAATTTTCTCAGACTTAATGTACTGAATACCATACATGCAACTTTGAACAATGTGAAGACTGGGATTATTCATGGTGTTTGAGACTGGAGTGTGTTTCCTTACTGAGTGTTTTACCCATGGTCAGCATCCTGGAACAATTTGCTTTTCCTAACAATGTGTCAAGAAACCCATAATAATCTGTAGGAGATGTCACACTGCCTGAGGTTAGTGCAAGCTCAGGGCTCTAATTACCGAGCATGAGCTTCTGAGGACTTGAAATAGCAGATTTGCCAGAATAGAGTGTGTTTGAAAAAAAAAAAAAATCTGCAAAGAGATGCTTACAGATCTGTCCCAAAGCAGTCATTTTTTTTCATTTTCTGATCAAGAGAGCATGTTGCAGAAAACTTGTGTTTATATAAAATAAAGATCTTGGTTGTCTGAGGAGTTGTGCGTACACTGAACCATTGGGTTATAGTTTACAAGAAGTTTTATCCATGTGTTGGAAAATTACATTAAACTGTGATCAGCTCTGATGCTGCTAAAATGAGTGCTCTTATTGTTGTTCACATAAAAGTCTATGATGATAAGATGAAAATATTTCCAAAATTCAAATGCAGTACTCCAGGAAAACAAAACCAAACAAACAAAAAGAAAACAAAACAAAAAAACAAACAAAAAAAACCAACCAAACAAAAACCCAAACAACAAACCATAGAAAGGAATTCCTGTCACTCAAAGCCAGCACCAAAGAAATCCTGGACAGAGTTTTGAATGTACTTTTAAAATGGTGAAAAGCTCTGCCAAGCACACTGAACACGATCAGCATTCTGAACAGGCAGTGTCCTGTGCTGTGTCCTACTTGCATGATTGTGCCTGGAGGCAGATCCGAGTGGGGAAGCTCTTCGCCCTAGGGGTTCCGGTCAGACTTGTGAGGCTCTGTTGGACCGTGGGGATCTGGCATAAAATTCCTTGTGAAGGTGGAGTTGTAGAGCCTGGGCCCACTTGAGTAGTGAGAGAAATGCAGGGGAGGTGTGAGGCAGAAAAAGCAAACTGCCAAACTGAGGCTCTCCCACGCTGGAATCAGAGATGTGTGTAGAAATGTCTGATCCTTAAAATTTTAGAGTATTACTTACTATTTTGTTGCTGTTTCTCTTCTGGTGCAAGGCTGGTCTTTAAGGTATCTTATTTGTATAAGGATGATTTAGATTATTGAGTAAAATTCAAAGTGAAAGATCATTCAAACCTCCACAGTTTTGTCTAGATCTTATTCCAGAATAGTAATGAATTGTTTTGGATTTGGTGGGTGGGGGGAGGTTTTTCTTTGTTTGTTTTGTTGTTCGGTTTTTTGGGGCTTTTTTGTGATGTGGTGTATTTGGTAAGGGACAAATTAATCTTTGAAAATAGCTTTAGAGGAGATGTTGAGTATTTTTAGAATAGTGTCAATAGATTATTCCTGGGATCTAATATTAATTAGGAGACCTCATTAAAGAAAAGGATGTAATTTCGTTTCATTCACTTGTTATGCCAGCTAAATAAAGATTTTGGCAGTAAGAATATCTGCCAATTCAGTTAATAAGTAGTGTTATTTACCTTGCTTATTTACCTTTAGATTTTTATTACTTTTCATGCATGTTAAAAATTAATCAAACTGTTAAGCACGCACATTGATTCCCAACATACCTTTTTCACTGTTAAGGGCAACAATGAAGCTTGAGTACAGTACAACTAAAACTTTATGGTCCACGCTTTACATGTGCTGGGTATGGTCTGTCACTTCACTGCTGTGGCTCATTTCTGGACATGGGGAGTTCATTTCCCTGTGATTTCAGCTTGGTTGGTCAGCTTGGGAGCTAGGGATTAGAGAGAGACTGAAGATGTGCCACAGAAAGAGCACTTCCTTACTAACTCCCTAGGTGAGAAAACACACCCTCTCACAGGTAACCAGTTCTGTGAGAAATGGTGTTTCATGCACGTGGTGCTTGGCTTAGGTATGAAAATGTGGTGTCTTCTGGTTCTGCTAGTGATTCTAACAAAACATGGGCCTGGACACAATACCTATAAATCAACACTTCAATATATTGTTTTTCAGCACATAGAGCTCTGGAATTTTTCATTAAGCATGAAGGGAGTGTTAATTATAGACAGGTAGGAAGCATATTATTTCTTAATTTTGTATACCTATCTTCTGAATGTTTTTCTTTCTGTCTTCTTGCCTTTCTTTATTATTCTCAGTATTGTGTGTGTCAATATTGTGCCCAGACTGTATTTTTACCTTTTTTGTTATTAAAAATAATTTGACTCTTTTGGAATATTATTACAGAAATAAAGCAATTATACAAATGTGTGTATATATATACTTTGTGTGGCTTCTTGCATGTTTTCCTATCTTCTTTAGTCATATTCTATGTGAACAGTTGTATTAGAAGAATCAGTAGAGGACTTTGGGAAAGCAGATTTAATGAAACTAATAACAGCAAAATGACAGCAAGGTTTTGTGCACCACATGGTATACCAAGATACTAATTGTATTTTGCTGGCTGTTTAGAATGCTGACAGTAAAATGTAGTTTGTGCTATGCAATAGCATTCTGATTCCTTTCCCCCTCCAATCCTTTCCCCAGTTATTACTAAATCACCAAGATGCTTTTCAGGCTGGAAGCATTTATCCTGATGCCTTTTATCCTCCAATCTGCAAACATGGTAAGAGAAGCTTTATAAGTCCAATGTTATAACAATCACATTTTTATGTGGAAATTTTACAGAGTTTAGTGGGTTGAAAATGATTACGTTGTAAGAAATGAAGTGTGGACAAAAATGCTTTCCTGCAAAAACTATCCACCATTTTTGTTAGAGCCTTTTTATATAACTTCATAATGAAATAATACATTTGAAAGTGTTTTAGAAAGTAACTCTTGGGTAAATTTAATTATTTAATGGGTAGGATAATTTGATAGAAGGATGCTGTTTGACTAAATTAGGTCAGATTACTGAGTACAGAGAGGACAAAATTATGTTTTTTTTATAAATCTTAGGGAAGGCCTAAAGTTATTTCTGTATTTGAAATTACTAGTTTCTATCAGATCAGTCAAAAAGAGGATTAGGACAATCTAAAAATCCCACAGCAGTGAAATAGTGTAGGACTTGGTGGGGGGTGGGTGGGCAAGTGTTAATAACATCCCAGTTTAAAGCCTTTTTTTCCCAGAGTGCAGTCTTTTGACTTTACTCTTCTTGTTAGAAATTAATGTCAGTCTTAATTTTGCTGCTTGCAGATCAAAAGACTGCACTACAAAATTAGCACCCTCTTGCAATAGCTGTAAAAAATATGTCTTGACTTGCAAGTGGTCCCCTGATTTTTCAGCTCTGAAAGGTCAGCTCTTGATCATAATCAGCTTCTTCAGCAACATTAGAGCTATAAAACAGCCAGCTAGGCCTTACTGTAGGATATTTGCTACTGAAAGGGTAAATCTGGATAGTGAGCAGTTAGCAAATGGGATAAAGATCCTATCCTCCAGCTACAAGGTTGTTTAGGCAGATACCAGAGACAGGGCAGTGGTAAGTACTTTGTGTGAGGATATGTGGCCTTACTGGCTTCAATATTGTTGAGATATTACTGGAAGTTTAAAGTATTGGAAGTAGCTTATTTTAGTGGGCCAAGCAAATTCCATGAAATTTGAGGGATAGTTAGGATCTTTGTTTGGTTTAGAGCCAAATCACAGTTGCAACCAAAGTTCTCATTTTTCTCAGAGGTTGTTGATGCTGCCTGTTGGTTATGCCAACTTCAGGCTGCTTGGTTGCTATCCTGATATGCTCAGTTCACATCCAAATCACCTCTCTGTTCTGGCATTTAATACTGGTTTTGTCTTCTGTCACTCATCGGGTCATTTGTTTCGGTTTTCTGCCTGGCGCTTCCAGCTTCTTGTCCCAAACCTCAGTCTTGCTTTCCTAGTTTTCGTGACTGATGTTTTCCTGGGATTTTTTTCGGTTTCTACTTCAGCGTGGTTATATCTATCTACCTCGTTTTTCCCTTCTAACTGTTTTGACCTGTCTTATACCTGGTCAGAGCTTCTCTATCTGCAGTATCCAGTCCTCATTCCTTCACTAACGTTGGAGTCCGTCTTGCCTTAATAGAGTTGGACCACTTGTCAGCAGTTTCCTTAGTCAATATGGAAGAAATAGGTACCTCTTCAGACCTGAGCAGTTTTAACTGAGTGTGACAAGATCAAGACCAAGTCATCCAGACTGACTCTTTGGGCAGGAGACAAGCTTGGATGTAGAAGGCTACTCTGATTTTGCTAAGCAAGTACCATTCTTCTTTTATCTAGTTTAGCTGCACTGTAAAATGTCATGAGGCCAAAAGGTAATTACCCCCCAAGGTCTGCTCTCTCAATGTTTAATCTCCCCTAACATTGTGCAGTTTCACATTGCTGTGTCAACAAACACGCACTCTTCCTCAAAGAGTACTGATGGTCTGAACAATCTCCCTCCTACCTTCTTCCCCCTTCGAGAATTTAACATTGTGTGCTGCTTGATGTCTTTATGTCAACATCCCTTTGCACTTAGCTTTATATAGGTACACAGAAATTTTTAGGCAAGGTCACTGTTAGATCCTACACAATCTGCCTAAATTCAGGTGAGAGTAGGAATTGATTCTTCTAAATGAAACCTATTTTTTCCTGCTTTTCTCCCTTTTTCGCCTCCTACACTGACTGTATCTTGGCTACTTCACCTTCCTGTTGAAAATGCTTGGGGTGGTAATGATGACATAGCCTGCCTCTGCCCTGTGGAAGCTGATACCTGCCAGAAAACATGACATTTTTGAGGTGGCTGCCATTCCCTACAGCTTTTCTGCCGTACAAGTGGATGCATTAATTTAGTCAACAAGTTCTCTGTCAGCTCTCTTTATACTCTCTGCTTGGGAGGTAGCTTTTCATTGTACTGTACCTACTCATAGTCACAGAGAAAAGGAGCAGGCACAAAATTTTCAGATGCTTCAAACCAAAATCATAGAAGGTAAATCTAGTATCTGTTTTGTTAGTATAAATCAGATAAAGTCTCTTTTGGCTCTTTTCATGAGCTGGAGTGCAAAATGTATCATTTGTCTGACATGAAATTGAACAAAAGTCTGTGGGGTTTTTAATGGAGAAAAACCCTTTATTTTTCTTTTTTTTTTTCTATTTCATTTTTCCCCAAAAAATAAATCAAATACTGATATAATTTTATTGCAATAGGAATGTTCCATGATGTGTCTGAAGACACTCACTGGTCACCATTTCTCAAAGCAAGTATTGACTACATCAGAAGGAATTATCCTCAGCCTTGGGAAGAGGTAAGAAAACTGATTAACTTTTGCTTGACTGACTTTGTTTTCAACTCTTTTCTTCACCTTCACTACTTGTAATTTTATCATTTGTGAGGTGTAGAAAAAACCCAACATTTTTATATTAAAGTCTCTGCTTATATTGTAACACTTGAAATCCCGATTTAATCTTTACCACACAAAAAACTTACAGTTTCCATATAAAGTCTGTTAGTTATTTCTACTGTAGTCTGGTGCTTATGATATATTTCAGACGTCCAAACTTTTAAATATAATTGGTGGTCTAGCATTCCTGTGAGATCTGGTTCAGGGTTTGCCATTTGAAAACCTGACACCTTTTAGATTTCTTACTTGTGAAATCCTGGACTTAGTCCAGATTTGCTCTTGTTAATGGTCTGTAAGCTATGTAGGAGGAAATTAAAAACAATTTGTCAAAAGTGAGCATGCAGAGGAATGTATTTCTCTCCTCTGTCTGCCTACATAACAACCATGGTGGCAGAGGGAGTTCAGTCCTTGGAAGTGGAACTGTTTATCCTTGGTCCAGAAAAACAGTTTGGTACACATTTAACTTGAAGTATGCAAATTACCCTCATATCAACCATATAATTCTATGGCCTTTGACTGTATAAACTGCTTAAAGCTTCTCAAGTTACAAAAGTTGACCACAGCATCAAGCAATGAGCAGTCAGCACTTTGTCCTGATAAACTCTTGGACTGTAAGAGCTTCTCACCTGTATCCTTCTTTAATGCATATACAGGAAATGCTAACATTTTCTTAAAGACAGGAGTAAATTGATGGACAAATGGATTGTTGTTGTGTAGGCTACAGAGAAGCTGGTGGCTTTCCTGTTTGGAATTGCTTCACATATGGTGGCAGATGTTAGCTGGCATAGCCTGGGCATCGACCAAGGATTTCTAAAGGCCATGGGAGAAGTAAGCCTATATTATTTTATTTATTCATACAACTGAATTGATTGGAATGGATAGTTTTGCTTTGGACTGTGGTGGGGAGGAAAGAGAAAAGCTGGAGCCCTGTTTCAGGAAGATTTTTGGAGAGACACAATGTCACAAAACTTCATAAGAGTGAAGTTGGTCAGGTTTGGGACCTGTAAATGTTAATGTTGCTTGGAGAGTTTGTTTTTGCTCATATGAAAAGAAATAGGCAGTTCTCTTGTTTTTCTCTTCCTCCAGATTGATTTTCATGGTTCATACTCAGAAGCTCACAGTGTTGGAGATTTTGGTAATGTTTATGTTTGCCAGTCATAGATCCTTGTATTGGAATAAGTCCTCTTCAAAACCATGGTGGTTGATTCTGGCTCTTGTCCTGTGCAATGCAGGAGTTAAGGATGGCACATGGACGCTGTATTCTTGCCCTCCCCCATGGCTTGCAAAGCCCTGCTGTACCTGTCCTCAGGTTTCAGGAGATGTGATAAGGCATATGGACATTTGGATTGAAGCCAAAATGCAGACCAAAGGATGCTAAGATATGGATGGAGTCACTACTGTGATTTTAAATTGTAAATTATTTTCCGGAGGTATAAAATGTGCAGCATACTTTCAGATGAACCATTTGTGTATTCTAAATGTATAGCTGGAAGATATGCCATATAAATGCATATAGAAGAGCCATACATTGCTTAATGAACACTGTTACCCATGACAGATACTTAACAGGTTTTGTTGGTTGGGCTGTGTGGGTTTTTTTTCATTCTTTCATCCTCAGGAGGAGATGTAGTGAGTCAGTTTGAGCTGGACTTCAGTTACCTGGCATCGAGTTGGTAAGATAATGAGGTTGCCTTCTTTAATATTTAATATGTTTTTTGTATAATCATATTTAATAAAATTACATATGATATCACATAATTCCGTACTAATCTGTTTTTTAAAAATGCTGTCCTTTATTTTTCTTTCAAAAAAACTCATTGCAACTCTTTTAAATGTTATGAGTTTGGTATTCCTTATATGCATACTTACTGTTCCCTGACATAAAAACTGGAAGGACAGAAGAGAGTTTTATGTATAGGAACACAGCAAAAAAAGATTAAATTATTCATGTCTTAAGTTATAAGTAGTTATATGTAAAATAACTAGTGAAAACCTTTTCTGGAATGTCCTAGCAACTAATTAAATAACTCAGTTAAGTGGCAATCTCAGTGAGATATATTTAAAATTTTGGAAGTCGAGGATGTTGAATTCAGTTTTAAAAGCATAAAAATGAGCAGAAGACTTAGATATTGATTTTTTTTTCCCTCACAGTTGCATGTGCAATCCTGGTATTTGTAGATCTTCATGACCTTATGTAGTCTTTTGAAATTTGGAATATTTTATAAGTTATTCTTATTACAAGAACTGCAATATTTTATTGGGTGATGTGGACCATCTATTGTTGTAATACATTCTTTTTTGTTTTTAGGTATGTACCTGTCAAAGACCTAGCTGCTATCTATAAGGAATTTTATGGAAAAGAGATCATAACTGAAAGCACAATTGCTGAATGTACTTATCTGCTGTTTTTTGAACTGTAAGTTGAATATCTCTGCTTGAGCTTCTGTAAGTGAAACATATGTAGGAGAAATATGATAATCATATTTGAAACACCTTATGTAACGAAGACTCCCTCCAAAATCACAGAACATCTGAATTTTTTTAATGACTAGGATTCAAATTTGGACTACATAATGACTGCTAAATTATTACACCACAGATGGTGAATCTTGGCTATTTAATGCATTTATACATTTAACATATTTATGCCTATTTATTTGAGAATAGGCGTGTCTTCAAGCACCATTGCACTGTGGTGAGTTAACAGTATAATTATCATGCACTGAAGGAGTCTCTAGATACATTCCTTATCTACACTTTATGTAGATCCCTTCAAGTCCAAGAATAATTCAGAAAAGACTTTGGATATCTGGCAGTGTCTGCTTTTGAATATCCTGAACAGCTTAGCTTTAGCCTGTATTTCAGTTAATTACCAATAGCCACACAACATTTACAAAAACTGAATCCTTCAAAATTAATGGCAATAAAGTTTATATTGTTTTACATTACAACTTTAAAAATATATTAGCAATCAACACGGAAATGTAATGCCTTGCACAGTATTTACTATATAGGACTTTTGAAAAGAACTATTTAAACTATTGAGTATTAAATTAAGCAAGTTTTATTTCTGATTTTTTTTTCAGGCATGGAGAAAGGCTTCTTGTTGGCAAGGTTGGTTTTCTGTTTTCTTTATAAAAATGATCATGGAGACGATGTGATCCATCTTACTGAGTATGTTGCCTGTCCCTTAGCTTTTTCCAACATTTGCTAGTAAATCTCCATTTCTGGTGGAGAAGTTCCACGAATATTTCCTTGGGGGAGTGGATGACATGGCATTCTGGACCAACAACATTTTTGAGCTGACAAGCCATATGCTAGAGAATGGAACCAGGTATAGTGTATGTCCTGAACTATGAAATGCAGTAGTCAAGTGCTGACATCCACTTAACTGTTCTTCTTAAGGCAGGATCTTTCCTAGAATTGCTTTAGATCCTCACTTGGACAAGGGGATTTCTATGTCTGCCTTTTACCTGGGTGCAGGATTACGCAGGCCTTGCATTTATATTTTTTATGTGTTCATGCTCCTTTGCCCTAGTGTGTCTCTGGCCTGCCTAGGTGATACTTACCAGGGAAAATTTGGGGCATTCTTTTAGACATACTCAAGAGTTTGCTTAAATGTTGCTTAGGCATGCCCTGAAGTTCTGCCTGGACTGGCAATCTGAGTCTGCACATTTTGGCTGCTGCCTTCACTCAGCAAAGATGTCCCTTTTGAGGAGGGGTCAGGTATTACCTTCAGACTCTGAAGGCAAATAGGATTAGAAAGAGTAGGAATATATATTCTAGTGTTTAAGCTCAGGCTTCTACTCACAATTTCATATTGTTATAGAAGTTTAACCTTGTACAGCTCTCTTACAAATACAACCTTTCTTCTTTAGAAGACCAACCGTGGTAATTAATCCATCCATTTATATGGAAAATACCACTATTGCTATTTTGGGAAATTATGCTTGAAATACAGAATAGCACAATCTGTTATGTTCTTTGTAACACTTTGATTAATAGTGCTTTAGATTCATATACATGCATGCTACAATGTTTCCTTCAAGAGCTCTATAAAGACGTGATACACAGAATTGAATCAAGGTCATCAAATAAACATCACAGGGGTTTCTAAGGGTTATGATGATGTTCTGATTTTGTTTTTGTTGAGAAACTGATGACTTCTAACAGAGGAATCAGTAAAGATAAAAGTTGTATTTTTAATTTCATTTCCATTGCGGTAAAATCTTTAAAATGCATTCTCTGTATTTTATTTAGTGACTGCTACTTGCCTGAGAACCCTTTGTTCATAAACTGCACAAAGGCGCAAAAGGACAACCACATGTAAGTACAGCTCTGATGGTTTAAAGCTTCAGTGATGAGAGTCTTCTGCTAATGTGGACAGTGAGCTGCTGAAAATTAGAGATATTTTGGGTAATCTTTTTGTGTATGAATTTGAGATTCTCTTAGCATGAATAACTAAGTTTTATAAAAAGGAACTGTGCAGAACCTAAGAGTGGCTTTTGCCTTGAGTCATTATTTCAGTTATATTAATTCTTATCACTGCCTTCTTTATTTTAGCAGAAACAAACAATCAAAACATGAACATCACAAGAATACAACTTCTTTGCTTACAGAAACACTTGAGAAGAATATAAACTACACGGAGAGAGGAGTTCAATTTGACATACAGCCTTGGGCAACAGTAAGTGAGAAGTAACAGATATGTCAGGTAAAATTCAAATCCATATTGTTTTTGTTTCTATCTGAAATGTTGCATGATGGAGCAGGGTCTCTGGATGGCCTCTGACTTCATGGACATTCCAGTACCATTGTTAATCTATATATGTACATCATAAATACTCAATTTTTAGACTTTGCTTATTGTATAGTGAAGTTAGAACACATCCTGCAATGCCAAAAATGACAAAATATATATTTATTATTTACATTTTACAGACACATGATGGGTTAAGAACTCCCAGCAAAGCATAGCAATGAATGATTAGTAGTGCTCCCTTTAGAGCTTACAGATTTTTGTCTTTCTAAAATGGTGCTTATGATCTGAGTCAGACTCCTCTTAAATGTGGTGATTTCCACCATGGGTGACTTGATTTTTGAGGTGTCCCAATATGTTCTAGAGTTTCAACCTGTGTTTTAACCACTATTGCGTCCATTTATTATTTTTACTTCAGAAATCCCTTCGCTTGATAAGCCATGCTTTTAAAACCAATGTCTGGAAAGCATTACGACCTACACATCAGAAATCTTCTAAGCACATCTCCAAGCCAGCAGCTTCGTATTTTCTGACTTCACCTTATGCAAGGCTCGGATGGTTGGTAACTTTTTTCATCCCACTTTCCTCTTAATTTCTGAAAATTTTGAGTATCTACCAAAATATTATTGTTGGTCCTTTGGATACTCTTCAAAGGTGACAGTGCAACTCAATTAGTGGTACAAATCTGATGGAATGGCTTATATTGTATGTCCAAAACAGCAAGTTAATGCAAAAGATTTTTCTTTCAGATGTTGATCAAGCTCAGAATGGAAGGAACCAACATTAGAACTAACATTGTCTCTAGTTCTGAACAGTAAAGAATAGTTGCTACCCTTTTTTGGTTGTTGGATGATATTTGTGCAAAATTAATCATCTGTCTGATCATGATGACTGATGATGTCTAGCGAGACTTCTTGGAAATACTCTAGACTAGTAGGGAGTTCAAAGATAGATTCAGGACAAAGAGAGGCATATTCTCTCTCCTTGCCAATGAGGGTCTACTTTGACCTGCAACAAGGAAGAGTAATAAAACAAATTTGTATTGCTACTTATCTAACTTCCCTTATTCTCTCTCAAAATTAGGATTTAATTCTTGAGTTTACTTCACACTGGCTAAATTAACGGTAGTTAGTTCTTTCCATGTTCCCTCTCTAAACTCCAGCATGTTACTGAGACCTGTGATCCTTTTGCTTATCTCCTGTTAAGTCCATCGATTAAATCAGATGTTCAGTTTAAAATATATTTAATTTCTTCTTGTTTTTTGTATTCTTTGTCATATGCAAGCAGCACTTTTTCACGCTCCTTGCTCTGATTGCTCTCAGGTGCTCAATATCAGTAAAAAGCAATTCCTACAGATCTCAGATGCATTGATAGAAGATGATTCTTCAAGAAAACACAAATAAATATGTAATATAAAAAAATGCTGTATCAATCTTTAAAAAACAGTATGGGAAAACACAGGTCCTGGTTTATCTGAATTATAGTTTTTTTTTTACCACTAATGTTGTCGTAGTCTGGAAATTAATGCTGATTTTGTTGACTCCCTTGCTGACAGGGCACTGATCTCAGCTGACCTAAACCAGGATGGATATGAAGATCTGATGGCTGGAGCACCAGGGTACAGCACCATGGGCCATGTTCAGATAGGAAGGGTGTATGTGGTCTATGGCAACCAGTCAGGTTTGCCACCAAAGGACATGGATCTGGATGAAAAAGCTGACCAAGTACTACAGGGTCATCAGGTAAGGGGTCAAGGCAAAAATTTGTCCCTTTTTTTTTTTTTTTTTTGCCTGAAAAATGGTGAATTTTGAATGAGCAATGGTATCATTAATGTTTATGAGTATTATTCCTGAAACATTCCTCCTGATGTCATATGATGTCATATGCTTTTCAAGAAAAATAATCATTATTAAAGTCCCAATTGAAGTGATGGTGGTCTGTAGGTTCACTTCCATTACTGTACCAGATAAGTGAGTATTAGACCATAAAGTGCCCTTAAATAAAATTCAGGTTGTGTCTCTGTAAGTCACAGTGTAGTTAATTTAAGAAAATGTTCTGTTTCCTGTCCTTTTTAATCTAAAATTGTTCATTTGATATGTTTTAATTCCTTTGATGCTACATTTCTTCATTAATTGTTAACTTCTTCCCAAATAATTTTGAGTATTGGAAAAAAAAAAAAAAGAGAAAACTCTGATTAGACATGATGGTGGCTGGTTTGTAACCAAGAAGTAAGAGCAAATGACCCTTTTGGGTGTTAAATATGATCCTCTGTAGAAAATACCTTTATTCATAAAGAAGATAATATGGAGAAATGCGATACATTTCCTTTTGTTTCTGTGGTTATGAACTGTGGAGTAACAGCTTCTGTCTTTAGTGATCACTGTTTTAGTGGTTCCCAGTCATAATGATGACAACAGGAAAGACCATAAATTTGACATCAATGGTGCACTGGAATCAGAAGAGGAAATAGCAAAGCAGCACCATATTATATTCAGTTGTCCTTAATTTCAACACAGTTGACTTTGAATTAGTGTGTTGTCATGGGGGTTATTACTTAAAAGATAAAGAATTGTTTGGATAGACTTTTGTCATTTGTTTCCAGTTCTTCCCTCTGCAAATGTACATTTGGTTTTCATGGTTTTGACTGGAAAACATGAGAGCAATCTCTTTTCTTCTAGCCTTCAGGAAGATTTGGTTCTGCCTTGGCAGTCCTGGACTTCAATGAGGATGGAGTGCCAGATCTGGCAATTGGAGCACCTTCTGTGGGATCTCAGTTTCTTACTTACAAAGTAAGCTACAAACATGGGTTTGTTGTTTTTTTAAACTCTCCAAACAGAATGCTTTTATTGATACATATTTTTTTAAACATTTAAATGAAAAAGAGAAATTCTGTTGTTGCTCAAGGTGACATTGTAATTTAAACAGAAGTTTATAACCTTTGTGGGCACTTTGACTAGAGCAATGACAGCTACCTGTATATCTCTTTTAGTGGCCTTTTTGCACATTAGAAATTCAAACCAGATTGCAACTGTGCAGCACTGACATGCTGGAAATATAAGGTCCTATTAATGAAATACAAATGCACCCTTTTTGTTTAGGAGCAGAGAGTGTGGAATGGACCTCATGGGTCAATGAATTTTGTCATATGCTGTCACAAGACCAAGAAATGATATCTAAAATGTGATGTGAACACAGACCCACTTGCTAAAATAATCAAGTTACAGAGGCTTAATGACTTGCAGCTTAACAGATAAGCCTGTATAATGGTCCCTGAGTATTTTTGGGCCATGCAAACTGAGAGGCAAAATGTTTTGATTTAAACTATATCGATTAAGCTTAAAACTCTTCAGAATTTTAGATACTAATTAGCTGTCTAAATAACAATTTAAGTTGTTTTTATTTAGACTCACCACTTGTACATCTGTTGTGCCTGGCACTGTTTGCCATTGCATTAAATAATAATTGTAAAAATTTAAGCCATCTGAACCTGTATATTATGAGTATAAATATACACTATACTGCCCTTGTTCCTTACACACAGTATGATGAAAATGTACTTCTCTACTTTGTTGCTTGGTTACAGCAGTACCCATTACCCATGGATATTCTTAGATTTGGGGTGGGAAAGAAAGCATTATGGGAAAGCTCCGAGAGGGAAAATGAAGGTGTATGAATAGCCCTTTCAGAACTACTTGTTCCACTCCTTGTGATTGACCTTGCATTTAATATTTGATACTGACATGCAGATGCTCTCATGCCTTTTTTTTTTTTTTTTTTTTTTTCTGCTGTTTAGGGTGCTGTATATGTCTACTTTGGAACTGAGGGAAGAGGCTTGGCACCTCAGCCAAACGTTACCATAACTTGTCAGGTATATTGATAATGTAATGTCCTGTTTATACTACCCAGTTAGCCAGGCTAACACAGGGCTACACAGGCAGGAGGTGAGATAAAGGGGAAAAGAGCTTATAGGGTTAAAAAAAGAATGTTAAAATTCAACTTACCATTGCAAGAAAATTTAGACTGATGGGGATGGAGCAAGCAGGTGCTTGGTTAGACTGGTTGTATTTGGGAAAGACATTTATACCCCAGTGCAAGAAGGCAGCAGGGTGACTAGAAGGGTGCATAGCCCTCAAAACAAAAAAAAAAGCCACCAAAAAACCCTGACCCAAACCAAAGAAAAACCCTAAGAAAACAAAATTGAAGCTAGGCAGTGGGAGGGTAATTTGGACAAAAGCAAATTTAGTTCTTTAGAATTAAGTTGCTCTATTCTGCTACAGAATTGATGGTTTCAGTTCTATTTCAGGCTTAAACTCACTGTTTATTGCAGTATTCCTACTGTAATCTTGGTTGGTCCCTCCTGGCAGCTGATGTTGATGGGAATGGAAATGCTGATCTGGTTGTGGGCTCTCCATATGCCCCTGGTGGTGGGAAGCAGAGAGGATTTGTGGTTGCATTTTACTCTAATTTCAACAGGAATCACCAAGGTAATATTTGTTAAGTAAATTAACCCTCCCATACTTTATATGACTGGTAATTTGTTCCTTATTAATCATGGCATAATTCAGGTTTGAAGTAATCTCAGAGGGTGTCCCTCCTACTCAAGCTGTGAAGCCAGACCAAATTGCTCAGGGATTTGTCCAGCTGCATTTAAAACCTCCAGTGGTAGAAATTGCAGAGACACTCTGGGCAATTGTTCTACTTCTTGGCAGTCTTCATAGAGAAAAAAACTCTTGTTACAGCCAGTATGAACCTTTCTTGTTTCAGTTTATGTTCATTGTCTATTGTCCTCCCACCATGCATAGTTACCTTATAGGCACAGAAAGCATGGAACATCCCTACTAAACTTGTTCCGGTTTGTCAACATCTTTCCTACTATGGAACAATGTATTATACGTGTGATCTAGAGAGCAATCACTTCTCTCAGTCTCTTTGCCATGCTCCTGCTTACATAGTCTGAGGCACTGTTGGCTGTCTGCTGTCAGAGCCTCACACTTAACTCTCTGCCCACCAGGATCTCCAGGGCCTTTTCCACACAGCAGCTCCTCAGCCAGTCTGTCCCCAGCTGTATCAGTGCAAAGGCATCTCCTTTCCCAGCGTCAGGCTTTGCATTTGTCCTCACTGAATTTTATGAGGTTCCTGTCAGCCTGTTACTCCAGCCTGCCTGGGTGCTTCTGAATGAGACCTGCAATCTCCTGTTATCTGCCAGCTTCACAAAAGAGCATCTTGTTGCCTTGTCTAAATAATTTATAACAAAGTGTCCAACAGGATGAGTCAAAAAATTGACCCCTGAAGGCACTCCACTTGTTGCAGGCATTCAGAGAACAGCACATGGTTCTCTGCTCTTGTCAGAGGGAAAATCTCTACCAGGTTTTTCCCGTCTGGTTTTCTGTCCATTGAGACTGCAATGTCCCAGCTTGGATGCAAGAACAGTTGTGGGAAACTGGGTTGGAAACCTAGCTAAAGCAATGGATTCAACTATCTATTGTGAGTTCAGGATAGGCTCACTGCTCTTTCTTGGAAAATTGCAAATGTACCTCAACAAATGAATCTTTATCATTCTGTATGTTCCTTCATGTGACTACAGAGGAATGCTACAAGTGAATACAGTTAATGAGTACAGGTGATAAGGTTTCTAGTGAATGAGGGAGGAAATGTCATATATGGAAGTAAATAATAAAGCTTGGGCAGCTTTGTCAGAATCATGTAATTGAGATTTGCAGTAATGCTTAATTGTTGCAGCTTATTCTAATTCATGTAAAATTAGAAACCACAAGAACATGGGTTTCAAAACACTGCTAACTGACATTTTCATAAAACCAAAGCACAGAATGAGTTATTTAAATTATAGCCAGAATGATGTGAAGCTCTCCCACGCAGCACCCTTGAAGAATTACATGTTCTGATAAACAGTAAGTAATTTAGGGCAGGCTCAAGTGGTAACTTCATGTAAGCTATTGGAAGGCTGTGTCTAACGAAAGCTTTCATCAGCCAGTAGAGCTGCAAGGTGATCAAGCAAAGTCAACAACTACTGATGCCATGTCATGGACAGTATAACTTTGCACAGAGAAACTTGTTGTCATAGGATGAATCAGTGGACAATTGCAAATGGGTTTTTCAATGCCAGGGCACACCAAGATTTAACTCATATTTTTTTCTGGTCTCTCAGGACTTCTGTCAGTGCAGGATGCCAACTGGATGGTGCAGGGGGAGGAAAACTATGCTTGGTTTGGATTTTCACTTGCCAGCTGCCAGCTGGAGAATGTGACATTACTGCTGATTGGTAGCCCTACATGGAAGACTTGTTCTAGGTGTGTTGCATGTGACAGCTTCCTGTCTTCTCCACTCTGCTCTACTTCTGCAAGGTTTAAGATTTGCAATGGATTAGAACTTCTAGCTTTTTAGGAAGTTTTCTTTTTGTTCTGCTTAGAATATTTTTATTAAATTAATATTTTTATGTCTTCACCCTTCCTTATGAAGACAAGGATTTTTAGACCCTCTCTAGGGCAGGTCTTTGTTACTTAAAGACACCTAAGAATTTCTTGGGTTTCCATGGGGAGGGAGGAGAGAGGTCACAAAAATGCTGATGGGTAAGTGTGCCTTAAATAACCATATGGATAGCTCTTACTTTGAGATAGCATTTTAAAAAGCAAATTAAACATGAAGATGTATTGGATGATAAAAAAAGTGGATAGACAGACCAAGTCTGCACTCTAAGTATTGTGTAGTTAGTTAGAACAATTATAGGAATTACTAAAGTAGATTTCTAGAACTTGTCAGGCACTATTATTCCAAAGTAAAGGAGGGAACATGTACAATAATATGTTGTTACATACAAACTTACTTTGCATTGTAATTCAAGCTGCAATCCCCTCCTGCCGGATGTCAGACAGAGCGTTGGGAAGGTGTACGGGTATAACCCACCAAGTACAGAGTGCTGGTTTGAGATAACTGGAGACAAGGTAAGGCTGCTTCTTTAGTATGGGACCTTGTGAATAATTTGAAGTGAAATGACATTCTGTAGAAATTACATAGGTGTTTTAAAAATCTAACAGGAGATGGGCAGAATGGGTTTGTCTCTGGCCAGTGGTGTGCTGTCTGTGGCCGGGAACACAAGGAAAGTTTTGGTGGTGGGTGCACCTACTGCAGGTATGTCCTGAAAGTTGCAGACAATTTATGCTTTAGGATGTTGGTTTCTGCATGACTTGAGTAGAGATACAATGTTTAAGGGAAAAGGGACCTTTAAATTTCCATGTAATTAAAAAAAAAAAAAAATAGAAATCACTGTAATCACCTGTATATGCCTTATATGTAGAGTCCTCTTTACTGTGCCTCAACTTCAGTGGGTCTTCTTCCTTCCTTAAAATGGGCTTCACAGCATTACCACTTTGCATTATTTATGTAACAGTGATATTCTAGTAGACTGCGTATTTCTCAGAATTGAAGCAACACTGTATTTTGTCCTCACTGTGGCAGTAGACAGTAAGGAATTGATGATGTCAAACTGCAGAAGTCTGACTTGAATGCATTTCTCCCCTGGTACTATGACTAAAAGATTTTTTTTTTCCTGTGCTAATTAGTGTTAATCCCATATAATTTTTGAAGTTATTTGATGCATTATATTGATTTTGTCCATTTTACGTAATGCCAGTATTACCTGTAATTGTAAGTATTAAACCTGAGTTCCTATGTCTGATGCTCAACATCTGTTTTTTGGGGGTTTTTTTTATCCAGACAGCTCGTCTACGATTTTATTTATGTCCTCGGTGCTGCATCAAGCTGGACTGGCTCTGGTATATGACCTGTCAAACAGCACCAAGCCCTCTCTGCTCAGTGCATTCAGTGGGGACAGGAGGTTTTCTCATTTTGGAGGAGACATGTACCTAAGTGATCTGGATAGCGATGGGCTAGGTAAGCTTGATGAATCTAGACCAGAAGTGAAGTGTTTGACTTTTGGCAACAGGAAAATTTGTCCTACATATTCACACAAGTGCTAAACACAGTCTGCTTTCTCAATTGAATTGTACCAGTATTCCATTGTGCCTTACAAGGAAGCCTCTCTAAAATTTCAAGCAACTCAATCAGAAATTGAAATATTTTAGTTGCCATCATTAATAGGAATTGTGGCATCTAGAGGCATGTAAATGCTAGCTTTCCTGTGTTTTGGTCTACCATTAATTCACTTCTGCTGTGTTATATCCTCTTTGTAATATGTGCAGATGAAATTATTGTGGCATCCCCACTGCGAACTAACGGTGTCACCTCAATCCTGTATGGTGGGGCTGCTGGCCGTGTTTATATTTTCAATGGAAGACAGGCATCCTCAGGGAATGTGACAGACCACTGCACATCATGGACATCTCCATGTCCTGAGGACTGGGTAAGAATACATGAAAGTGAATTCTGGACATAAGTTTAAAATGACAACTAATTAATTACATCCAGTACAAATACCAAGTGTGTTCTGCCTTCATTCCAGAAAACAAAAGGTTTTCTCAGGTTTCTGAATCTCTGCAAAACTCTCCAGCTCCTCTTGTTTGCTCTTAAATTACCTTGTTGTTTAGGAGCCAGGGTTATCATACTGGTCTTCTACTCTCTTTCACTGACTTTTTATTTCCTCTTTTTTTTTTTTTTTTTCTTCTTTAGGCACAGTATGTCCTGATTTCTCCTGAGGTAAGTAACCAGAAAACAAACTACTGAGAGAAACTAAAAAGTCCTACTTAAAAAGACCTAGCAGCATTATAACCAGCAGTGTTATTTTACAGGAACTATCAAGATTTGGGGGTTCCGTTACCATTGTGAAATCTGAAAGAAAGGTGAGAAAATTTACTGTGGTTGATTGATTCATAACATCCTTCTACCACGCTTGCATATGCTAGCTAACACCTCACATGTATCTTACACATTTTCAAGTCTTAAGTTCTTTACATAGTTAATTAAGTCACTCTCTGAACCAATAATTAAACCCATTTTATAGATTGATGAGCTATGGAGTTGCCAAAACGTTGGCACCTAAATTAGAAAATTTGAATCACTTTAAAGCACCCTGAATTCTAAACTGCTTAGGAGTATGCTGAAAAGTTTCATGGGAAATGCAGCATAGGTGCCTCCCAGCTTCACACCAACCTGTATGCAAAGTGGATGCTTAGCTGTGGAACAAACCAGGCACCCAAAACCATCCCTCTCATTTAGTCTTTACAGGCTTGCTGTCCTGCCTATCACTTGCAGTGAACATCGCTCATATGTCACGTGTTTCTAAGCATAGAGGTCCAGTTCCTACCTGACTGATTCAGGATGTGTTTGTGTACCTATTTCTCTTTGTCTCCCTCAGATGCCCATTTTTTTACCAAACACCAATTGCTACATTTGTATGATGCACTGAGGAGCCCTTTTTTCAGCTGGTAGGTTGGTTAGTGCTTGTTCAGCCAAGTTCCAATATTCTGCTCACTCTAACATCACCTCCATGAGGAGTGGGGTTCTCTGTGTGAGTACAGAGGAAGCCTCAGTACCAGGATGAAGAGGTCTTCAACAAATGGCATTTGACTTCTTGTGTTAAAACATGCGATGGAGAAACACCTGGAAATTCTTCTCAACTAGATTAGGGTGCATAATCCAACAGCTGAAACACAGGCACTGCTAAGTGCAAGTGAGGCCATTCTCCTAGCAGTTGCTTTCTGTTGCTATAGCACCATCTAGTCCACACTCCCTCTTCATTCCTATTGATCTTAGCCCTCAGAAGCAGTTTATATGGGCAAGACTCATGTCATTTGGTTCCAGCTTGCTCCAGTTCCCCAAATGAAATAGTCTGTTTTGCCAAACTATTTTCTTAACTGCTACTCTGATGAGGTGGGCTGTTCTCTCATTTCCCATCACATTTCTATATGACACTAATGAGATGGTCAAAATCCATAAGGGAAGCTTAAGGCAGCCATGCACCTGCAGTTGCATTTTGCTAACCTTTGCTCTTTATCCCTGCAGAAAGAAGTTGTAGTGGCAGCAGAGAGAAGTTCTGCGAAAGCTCGACTTGGTGGAAGGCTTTTTGTCTACTCGCTCTAGAAGTTCACAATAGCCTTAAAGACCAGGGCACACCTGGTCTTCTAGTGAAGAATCTCTGTAGTATTTGTGCTACTTTCCTGAGCCCACACAAACCAACATACCATGTCAGCAAGCTTTTGCTGAAGTCTGTGGTGGGCGACAGCATCGCTTATCTAGAACAAGCAAGCTGGTCTGAAAACCTTTTAGAGGTTGAAATGAGCAAGCAGCTGCATTTTTGGAGGTAGTATTTGGCTATATATGAAATGTTCAGTGGCCACCTTCTTTACTGGACAGCTTTGAGTATCTTCTTGACAAAACTGGGAAACTGCAGCACAGCATTTATGATTCCCTACATACTGTGATAAGGATTCTAAGTTATGGAAAGTTACTATCAAAATAATAAGCATGGAGCAGGGGCAGCTTTAAGACTGACAGAAAGGTGGGTGCTGATCAACATGACTGTCTCTCTCTCTTCTCTCAAGTCTTGGGGTGTGCACTGAGGGTGTAGTGCAGCTCAGATCTCCCAGGTAAAAGAGAACAAGCAAGACTGATAAAGTTTGAGGAAACGCCATTTGGCTGATTACTCTTGACATCCTTTCTGCTTGTCTGTAAAATTCCACAACCACAGTAACACAGAGTTGTTAATGGCTTTTATTGTTAACAATATTGTCTTTAACTAATTAACACTAATTTTGTATGAGGCAGATTTAACAGTATGCATCAATTATATATTAAACAACTTGAGCAGCAGAATGTGTTGATACTATTATTACCAATGCTTGTCTGTAGACACATATGTGTGTTTTCTTTCTCTTGCCTCCTTCACAAAGGCAAGGCATTATTTTTATTTTAAATACAATTGCACAGAATTCTAAAGGTCATACTCCAAAACTAAACACCTCAACCTACCTTTCTACGAATTCTGTCTCAAGGATGTTCTTCTAAATAAATCAAAGAAGGCAAGGTGAACATTAGCTTGATGTACAATGCATTCTGGTATCTATTTTGAGGACTTGCCCATATAGCAGAACTCTTTAAAAAAGAAGTTAAATCTGAATTTTGTGAAAGAACTGGCTACAACTAGGACTGCAGTACTTATGTTACAAATCTGTTAACCGTGGTATGAGGCAAAACAAGAAGTGTGCTTTTAAGGGCAGTATAAAGATTTTCTCTTCGAATCAAAATTGACAAAACCAGCATGTTCTGTAGCAATTCCATTCTGAACATACACTCTCCACTGGCTTTTTTCTATGTATGACCTTCATGTAATGCACTTGACTGCATTTTGATTACTTGAATTGTAAGAAAATCTTTAAACATTTTCATTTGTGTAGAGATAAAAAGTAGTGTGTAGGAGACACGTCTTTTGCTCCATGTTTTTATTGTGCTTTGAGTCAGTTACATACAGGTGAAGAGTCAAAAGGAGTTCACAGAAGTCTCCCTGCAAAAATGCTTATGAGAAAGCTTCCCTAACAGCTGCACCAACACATATCAGTTCTGGCCTAAAGAAACTACAGCTCATTTGAAAACATCAGCATCTATCTCCCTTCACACACTGAGATTCCTGGGGTTTATCAGCCAAGGTATGTGAATCATTGTTTTTTTCCATTGGATTGCTCAGCTGGGAGATTTTTTATTACTTTACCTGCTAAGCTTAAAAGCTGCAAAAAAATCTGCTAAAAACTCAAAAGCACTACAAGCGCCATTATCCTTCTCACCTTCTCATGCCATTAGTATCTGTACTTAAAGTCACGTAGAGAAAAATGTTGGAAAGTAACTACATACAATTGACTTTAAGCAAACCAGAATTACAGGCCTGGACACCTTTAATTTATGAACCTTTTTATTTCCATCTTTGACTCAGTCCTGAGAACAATGTTTACAGCTACAGCTACTGTCTTTTCAACCCCTGCCAGTACAATGATTTATGTGGTAGTACCTATGAAGCTGCTCACTGTGTTACAGATAGATTAAAGAGATCCCAAAGAAGAAATGGACAGAGTGTGAGGTGATTTAGACACATTTCATGCTCCCTCTACAACCGGAGAGAAACCAGTGGAGAACTGCACCCTTAAAGAGAAGCCCTAAGAACAAACAGAAATAGCTGACATAAGGCTTTTACTCCTTCCTTCAGCCTACCACAGGCCATGACACTTCCAGACCTTTAACTAACCTGGCTACTTACTGTGGTGCAGGCTAGTCCATGCTTTGTCTTGGAGGGAAGGGAGAAAGCAGAGCCCACCTTAAGAAAAACCAACAACTCACCTGATGATTTTTACCAGAATTTGAATTATGGCAACACAAGGAGGTGTTAAACTGCAGCTTTATCAATGTGTGTTGAAACAGTGTCAGATGGAAAATGCAAGTGGACATTATCCATAGGCCTGTTTGCCCTGTTCCTAGAACCGCTGTTTGGAGCCTAAATTAATTGTTAAGAAACATACAAGATTAGCAGCTACATTTCAAAGCCTTTTATTGCTCCTTTTTTTCCTCATTGCTGCCAATCTAGAAGTCATGCTTCATGAGAGATGCAGGTATGCTTTTTGATTTGTAAAACCTGTTCTCTGCAATTAAATAGGGCCTTAAAAATCCATTCAAGAAGTCACTCTTGGATTTGTCTTTGGAGTCAGATTCCTAAATCTGCAGTTCAGAACCAGAATTATTGATCAATCCTGACTGCTTCCTTCTTTAACCCAAAAAATCTGTTCTCTGTTAGAAATGCCATTAAGCAAAGCAGTATTTGACAGAAACACTAAAAATGAGAATGCCCAAAAAGTAAGTACATGTATGTGATACAGAAAACTAAAGGCACACACATGGGGTGGAGGTGAAACAACTATAGAAAGCATTTTGCTATTTGCCCTCATGTTTCTCTCCTTATGTGCATGAGCATTCAAAATTTCATTGTAGGTTTTTGACACAAAATCTATATTAAATTAGCAAGTTTAGAAATTCTTGGAGTTTTCAGTAAGGAAAAACAAATACAAGGGAAGTGTCCAAAGTCCACCCTGTAACAAAAGTCTCTTCATTCCTGCTGTTCCTATTGGTTTGTTAATGTGCTTCTGCTCAGCCCAAATGTTTCTCCTTTAAGGCTGGTCTTTATCTCCACTCTTCCAGCTGCTGGTTGGGATTTTTTCAAAACTGCAGGAACCTAGGCAAGAAACAAAATAGCCTGATTACATGAGAAGCTGCTCTACATGTGGCAGAAGGAAGTAAGGCTCCACAGAGGCATGAACCCTGATTTTGCTCCCCTTATTTTCTGAACAGTGTCTTTGGCTTCTCCCTCCCTAATACTTCCCAGTATCTTTCTCCAAGTCAGTCAGTATGTGCTGGACTTCCTTTGGAACTACACTTCAGGATATTCTAGTAAATTGTAGCCATAGTCAACAATCCACAACTACTGCCAGCTGATTCTTAGTGGCAAAAGAGGAGAGGGAAGAAGGGGAGTTTATCTGAGCCTCCCTTTGTCACTTGTAGTAACTTAATTTTTGATTTTACTGATACGTCTGCTAGAAATACTACAGTGCAGAGATGAGGTAGACAACACAGTTCCACAAGTCCTGGAAAGTGCAGTCAATAGGGAAAATGACCCATACATGCTGAACAGGGTCTCTTTGGAAATCTTCCTACAGCTCAGTACCATCGATGACAAAGATAACTGGTATGTATGTGAGAAACTACTACAAACTTCAGACTGAGAGTCAGGACAGAGCAACCATGACATCATTCTCCAGAGAGATGTTATAGCTAGTGTTCGTACTCATCATCCTTTTAGCTCTGCTTAACTCTTTTACAAGTCAGGTACTATGGATCCAGAGTTGTGGGTAGGAGGACGAGGACTATTTCTACCATTAGCCTAAGCTCTCCTTGGGCTTCCAAGGTGAAAGTAAATACAGCGCTTCTCATGGAACAGCCTGCAGCTTCACTTCTGCCCAGTGCTGGAGCTCCCCACCTCCTTCAGGCCAGCTAGGGAGCACCTTCTCTGTCATGGAGCAGACTCTGAGCTGAATTTTGCTGTGCTTTGTGGCCTACCCCTCTAAGCAGTCTTATTTTCTGCCTTAGGAATGGACTGTACATGCAGAGTGTGAGGTAGGAGTCCCAGCCAGCCATACGTACGTGAGGAGGTAGCGGAGGATCCAGGTGCCGCCCAAGGAAGGAAAGTAAGCGCCGCCAGATCAGACCACTTCCCAGAAACATAATCCCTGTCACCAACCAAAATATCCTGGGGTCCTACCGACAGAACACTCCCATTAATCATCCAATTATCTCTCCAGGAAAGGGATTACCCAAAGATAACCTCTCACTCCCCACCAGTGTTTTCTTCCTTTATGGGAGGAAGCAGTAAACTCTTCACTATCAACAACCAAGCCCTCCCTTGGGAAAAGGGTTGTTTCACAGCAAAACATTTTATTTAGGATCACTGTACTGTGTTCTGTTACTGTTCCATGTAGTTTTCCTTCCTTTATTGGGAAGTTTGAAAATTCAACCCTTATATTTAACTGATTTGAAAAGGAAGAAGTCTTTGCTTTATTTGTTTGTTTTAAAGGTGGCATGTGCAGTTTTAAAGTTGTACCCCCCCAGCCTGTATCCCTTCCTCCCCAGTTTAGGTATAAACAATTACTGACAGTAGAGTACTTCCTCTGATGTGCTGGAAATATCCTGGCTGCTTGACAGATACCCTTGTATCTGGAAGAAAAAGCTGCTCTTGTCAGAATAAATGATCATTAAAGAAACTTTAATACTACTTTATAATCAACTACTTATACAACTAAAAATTTGCCTTCCCATTCCTTTTCCATGGACATGACACAGAAAAAGGGCTGCAATACAATACATGCAGTAATTTGCTTACTAATTGACTGTATCAACGCAAGAATCACTGGAGCACTGTCCATGGAAAGAATGAAGTTGTACCAAATATGAAATACACTGTAAGAGCAGGGGCCACATTTTATGATAAACACATGACTTGTTCCTTACCTCTTCAAGGGATGACTCCAAGTTCATACCAAATGCAACTCCTATGAGTCCAAAGAGAGAGACAGAGAAAGTCCCCATGGTCAGCTGCAAATTCAGCCTCATCATCACATTACGGTGGCTAAAGAAGGGAGAAACATCTGTAAGGGGAACCCAAAAATTTATTTGCTGCCTAAATTCTTAAATTCCATACAAAATGCACTAAAAACAAATAGTGAAAGAGAGGAAGTCATGTTGAAATTACATAACTCAGTTGCAAAGATCATGAAACAAAAGTATAAAGAAACTATTGTTTTGACATTGCTACATCTGGACACCTCTAAAGGCAGCAGGTTCTGCTTAACCATCATCAGGCTTCCCACTATTGCTCACTTCTAGAGGTGTAGATACAGAGTAACAGTAAATTTCTACTGAAATTTGTAACCTCTCACCACCATCTGGCTGCAATTTCTAGGTCTTTATTCATAATGGACAAAAAATTTTGTTACCTTGCAAATTAATACATTTTACCAAAAAATGGAGTTGCTAAATGCTGCAGACTACAAACTTCAGTCCTTTTGGGTGTATTCCATATTCAAGTCTTTCACAAAAAGATTTTTGTGGTTTCCTGATACAGCATCCACAAAGTGCTTCTACAGATAACACCTCAGTGTAGAGGAGAAAGAATACTAAACACTGACCTCAGAGTGCCATGTTCTTGCAAATGCAAGCTACAGCTCTTTTTCAGTAAGAAATCTGACTAAAAGAGAAAAATGTAGCATACAGAGAGAAAGAGAAAACTTGCTCCCAAGTTATTAATTTTTGTATCACTCTACAGAGTAATAATTTAACTTGAACTGGAAACCTGAGTAGCCTAGCCAGACTCTGGCTAGTAATCTTTTCTGAACAGAATTTTAATATGCCTCTCAATTTGCAGACATTTCCTGTATTGGATAGCTCCCCTGAAGGGTCTAAGAAAACCTGGGTTTCACTGCTAGGGAAGACTGGTGCCTAGCTACAGAGGTACATGCTAATTACACACACTAATTAGGCTATCTTCTTGCTTTGCTTTATCCAGTTCATTACTAGAAAAGTGTAATACAGCTGCTGTGATTACAAATCCATTCAACCCTCACTAAGACAGAATTCTCCAACTTTCCTTGTAGTAGTATTTGAGAAAGTCTAGGCCAAGCAAGTCTAAATCCCAGATCTTGGTAATCTAACAGATGGTAGCTAACCTGTCCAGGTTGATAAAGATGATGCTTTCTGAGTCGTCAATTAGTACTCTGAGTTCACGAGCTTCATTTAAAAGATCTTCTGCTTGTCTGTAATAATTCTCCAACAGCAGCTCCATTTCCTCTGCATGGTCAATCCCAGATGTACTCTCCTCACTGTGAGCAACAATTTATATTTTCCTGGTTATATATACATTTATGTATATATATATATATATATATATATATAATAGAAGTGTATTACTAATGTGTTAAGGCACATAAGAGTTGTGCTAGAATGAACTACAATGCTGATAGACACTACAGCACAAAATCCAACCTTTTGGTGAGGAACTTCCATCAGTTCCAACAGCATAAAATAAAATAAATACTTTTATATTTATCAGCACCTCAGCAGAGGCAGTCAATTATTTTAAGTAGCAAAGTTAACATTTGATGTGCTCAAAGTATGAACACCACCACAAATTTTAATTTTTTTGGATATTACAAAGTTAAAAAGTTATAAAAATGTTATATATTATTAAGTTATTATAGAATGCTAACTATTTTGACAGATTAACTTTTTGGTGCCCTCAAGTGGTGAGAGCTGGTAACAGTGCAGTCAAAAACTCCCAACAATAAAACAACCAAAAGTCAACACACAAACAATTACACAGTGATGTTGATGGTTTAGGTAATATTAAAATGGTTTACTAGTAAAGCATTTGAGAAATACACAGCAATTGCTGCAAAACATTCTTCAATCCCAAAGCAGCCAAAGAGTGACCATCTTAATGAAAGATGCTCCTCTCTTAAGTGAAGTCTGAAAGACTTTCATCTTACTTCAGAGTGCTACTGCTAGAACAACAGCCTTCCTCTTAAATACATGTTTCTGGCATTGTGTAGATGAAACTGAGGCACCCGAGGTCCACAAGAGCTTGGAAACTTATCAGCAAAGCCAGGCAGATTGTTCTTTTTTTTTTTTTTTTTTTGATATAATCTCATTTTTCTAGAGAGACTGGAGTTTTTAATGAATCTCCTTCTGGTATTACTGACTGCTAAAGGAACATCTCTGAAATGGTTTTCCATGAAACTAAGTGGTATGTCTTACAAATCAACTCATGTAAGCTCCCTGAGCATCTTTAACCGAGCACCTAGTTTCTTTCTTTCTGGCAGAAACTTGAGTTAGCCAACGTCCTGAAAGCCCTCCAGACCTTTAGGTTTACACTGCATGGAGATGAGAGGAGTTGCAGACTTGAAAGTCTTAAGAGCACTATCTGCAGTATTACAAATGCAGCTCAGGGTCATACTTGATGAGCATCTTATTTACAGCAGCTCCTCTAGGGATATACAAAATAAAGACAGCCATAAAGACATGAAAGTAACTGCCATTGGATGCGCTTTCATTAACTAGTCTCCATCTGTCTCATGACTCTTCCACATTCTGACATTCCTTCACACAAAGTTAAAGGTCTGCCTCACCTCTCTGAGCTAAGCTCAACATTCTGCTGCAAAAGATGTCTGATAGCACCTATCTGCCAAACTGGGCTCCTCCATATCCTTTCAGGCTTCCCAAGTTCATCAAATACCACCTATCACTTGTATCAATCCTGGAGCTGTTCAACATGGCCAATGTGCCTCCAAATGTGTTGTCATGGCTTGTGTTTCCCGGTGTGCCTTGTGCACAGACTGCATCCTGCAGCTCTTCACACAACCTCCTACTACCTCTCCTCCCCTTGGGCAATGGTGTCTGAAAGAAGGGATGCCTGTGGGTTTCTCTTGACATGAGCATAAGGTGCCATTGGGATCTTTCCTAGATCCCCTACACATGGTATACCGTGAGGCAACAAAGGCTTTGCCAGCAGACTGTATTAAGTCTAAAGGAAGGCTGTGAGCAAAACCAGGAAAAAGACCAGTTGCTGACTCAGAAGCAGCTAGAATTTAGAGCTACCTCTGATACTGCTCCAGAAGATGCCTTAGAAATGCAAACCATGTCCCACTTCTGGAACACTGAGTTTCTGCTGCACATTTAGATTAAGCTCTGCAGGGCAAGACTTCAAACCCACACACTGTGTGAACAGGATTAATACATACATGCAATGCAGTTAGGCAAAAGTATCATTCAGCAACTCCAGAAAGTACCCTAGAATGTAACTTCTGTTATCTGCTTATATATAAAACACATCTCTATGCCCAAGATTTAAATACAATTCTGCCCAAAACATATTTGGAAATTGTATACATTATCTTTCTGTTTTTATTAAAGTGATTCTTCTTTTTTTATTAATTTTTTTTTTTAATTAAAGTGATTTTTCTGTTGCTGTGTGCTGTCCTTCACCAGAATCCCAAAGTGCAATAGGATTGTTTCTGCACATACATCTCCTGGAATGCTGTTCTTCAGCTGTCCAAGATTGCTCCAAGGCCTCTTACCTTCAGGCTCTGCTGATGAGCAAAAAGCTAGGAGCAAGCTGTTCAGAACACTTCTAGGAAAGGAAGTGTGGAGTCTGACCTATTTAAAACAAGCTTTAAAACCTGCTGTACTTTGGTGAAACTGAAGAAAATGCTCCCGTAATGTGTTGATTTATATTGAAAAATAACATTTGCTTTTTCTGTCATCCTGTTCCCATCCCATTACATACTAGATGAGCTGGCCTGTAATGTCAAGAACTATTTGTAACTGTGTAACAATGGAGTTCCTCTCCAAAATGGCAACTACAATGGTTTCTGAAGTTGCAAGCATTAGGGTTAAAAAAAATTAGAAAGAATTTTTCTTTCTGGTTTTTAGCAGTAAACATTCTGTTTAGTGTTCAAGTTCTCCTCAAACAAAATACACTAAATAAAAATGTTTAAAAAATGTATGTGGTTTCAAACTATACATACAATACTTGTGGATCAGTCCATTTAGACAGACAGAGTTCTTCTATTACTTCTTCTTCATCTAAGATCTCCAGAATCGTTTCTTTGAAAACTTTAACATCTGTTTCCAGTTCTGACAAACTGAAAGAAGAACAGGCAAAAGGTCAAGTAATCCCCAGTGGCACCAGTGCCCAAAGGTAACCTCTGCATGAGTTTGCCAGCCAGCACCCTCGCCAGACGGAGTGGCCAGGAAAGACTTCCTTGCAGGGCTGTAAGAGCTCCTTCAACACATGCTCTACAAGCCACACACTTAGCTGTGGCAGTGATCTGTCTGGGGACCAGTGAGGTACAGACACACACTAAAAGGCATCCAGATGTGTTTCTGGATGTATCTGTAAGCAAAACAAAATAAGCACTCTCTGAAAACGTAGCAAGCGCATGTTTGCACTGTCATATGAGAGACCAATACGTGAAGGTAGCACTGTATAGTAACCTCAAAGCACAGATGTACATAGATTTACAAAGGTTTACATTAAGGGGAACATTTTCACACTGTTTGATTCTCTTAGGTAATATTTTGTTTTGTCATATGCTATTTAAGAAGCATGAACAGTATTTCTGACTATTCAGAATTTCTTTCCTTTTTGCCCTGTATCACTAGGTAATTCATATACTGACTTTTACATTTCCAAATAAGATGCACAACCCAGCATTAAGGTAATATATGAAATTAATGTCAGATACTATTTTTCTAAAAATTTAATGCATGCAATTTTCTATGGTCATATTCTAGTGTCTTCACAGCTTATTCTTAGTTACCTCTTGCCATTTTGCAGAAGAATGTGTAGTTTACTCCTATCCACAGATAAAAGTTTGGGATCCACTAGGGCTTCCAGTGTCTCAAGGATCTGAGGCTGCAAAGTGTTAAGTCTTCCCTGCAGTTTGCTGATCTAGATAACAAGATGATCCTTCATAAGAATTAAAATATTTCATTTAGAATGATTTGGGCAACTGACTCCTGTCTCTCAACACAGAATTCACAGTAATAGGTATTTAATACAACCTGCTTTCCAGTGCCTGGGAAATACTTCCTATATGGACACCCCATAAACACAAAGCCAGTGCACAATACAGTATTTAATAAAAAGATGCAACATGGAACCCAGTGACAACCACACCAATAAGGCTGATAAAGCTAAACCACTATTGTCTATAAATGTTATATTAGAATTAGCACGCACAGATTTCTAATGATAGCAGGAAATCTCATCTGACTCCTGCTCAAGAGGCCAAAACCTCAGCACTTTTGTGTGATTTTCATTCCAGCTACAACAGGTCTCTAAAAAGGAATTCTGACTTGTTTTTTAATTATCTAAATGGTAGTGAAGCCATCATATCCAAACAGCACTTTATTGGAAAGGGGATGCAAACACATAAACACAAAACCATAAGAACTAAGGGGTCAAAAAAAAAAAGAGAAAGAAGTGCAGAATACATTTAAAATTATGTACATGTAAATGTTAGTGCAAGACTAAAGTCATACTGCCCTTTCTGTGTAGCAAGAACTTCCTAAGCATTAAAAAAAAAAAAAAAAAAAAAAAAAAAAAAAAAAGAGAACTCACCCAGTACTGCAGAATTGCTTCTATGGCTCGGAATTCAAAGGGCAGGGAATATGTGACTAGTTGACCTTCCCCAGCCAGCTGAGATGCTAGTTCATTGAGAAGCCAGTGTTCCAGACTTAAATTACGATAATCTAGTATCAGAAGAAACTCTGGTGTTATGACAGCCTTCAAGAACTGAAAAAGACAGTACATGTAAGGAGTCTGAAAAAAAACTTGCTGAAGATTTCTCGTAACGCTGTAGCACATTTGATGACTTGGGCTTTGATAAAACCAATCTTCAAATGTCATTACAGGAAGGAAAAATAACAAAATTTCATGCTAACTGCAAAGAGGCTCAGACACAGCACTGTGCCAGGGATTGAGAAGAGGCTCCGCACCAGTCTTTACTTCTGTGACAATGTTAGTATTTCTCAAAGAAAAATTCCTGCTCAACAAGGAAAATGGTCACTAATCTGTACAGCTGGTGAACTCACACTCTGATTGCTAGGCAGAGCTCTAAAGAAACATTTACTGCTGGACTACATGTCACAGAAAGCTGCTGTTTTCTTGCTGTGCAAGAAAATCAAAGTGCAAGGATGAGACAGGGTTTACTCAGCTATGGGGAAACCATTACCTCCATTCTCATGATGATCCTGTTGTTCCTGGTTGCAATGCTCATCACATGTTGGAATCTTAGATCTCGAGCTTGAAGACCCAACTCCTGGTACAATTCTGTTTTCTTCTTTTCTAAAATGAAAATATTTTTAGATGAAGACATTTAGAGGACAAGCAGGTATGTTCCGAAATTACATCCTAGTGTGTTACCAAGTCCCACAACAAAACAACCCAACTATTCTTAAAGGTTTTCCTCCTATTGACTCCTCAATCTAAGTTATTTTCTACAAAATTTAAAAGACTGTATCTTGAATAGAAAAATTCTAGGTATAAGTGAAAAAGTTGACCACGACAATTAATTTCACATCAGAAACAAGTGACTCCTTTGAGAAAGCACATGTAATCCTACATGGACAGACAAGGCAGGAAAAGTAGCATGGTGGTCAGAAATAAAAAAGGCAAAGCAAAAATTACCTTCCTGTGAGAGATGGTAATATATTATTTTCAAAATATTACTTAATGTACAAAACCTGTAACAATAGAGATGCTATGAAGGCCCAATGGAAGCAGTAAAATAGAAGAAATGCCACAACATCTCAAACATAAACACAGTGAAGTATCCAAAACATAAGTTTTTTAACCAAGTAGATTTCAATTGGGCTTTTCTGTACTGGACAAGGAAAAAGCTCAAACAAACCCAAACAAAACTACAATAAGAACTTACCAAAATAGGTAGTATTTCCCTCTTTGTCAAACTTCATCTGGAGGAATGGGAAAAAAAAAAAAATTCACAGAACCACTATAAAACAAGAAATCAATTTCTAAAATTATTTGTACTTCCCTAGAAGCCAAATGGAAAACACATTATCAAGAGAAATCAACTTTTATGCTCTCTATTCACAATTAAGCAAAATAATTGCATGAAATGGCCACATTTCACTGTGTTTGTGACCAGTGTCATCTGCATGACCATGTTTCTGCACAAACCTTGTTAAGGTGATTTACAGAGGATCAGACTTAGAACAGATTATTTCTGTTGGAAGAGACATACAATGATCAGAGTCCAGGTGCTTGACCAGTTCAGGGCTAACCAGAAGTTAAAGCTTCATATTAAGGATGCTGTCCAAATGCCTCAAATGCTGACAGGCTTGGGATATTGTCCACCTCTCCAGGAAGCCTGTTCCAGAGTCTGACCACCCTCTTTGTAAAGAATTGCTTCCTAATGTCCAGTCTAAACCTCCCCTGGCACAGCTTTGAGCTATTTCCATGCATCCTATCACTGGATCTCATGGAGAGGAGACCAGCAAGGCATCTTACATATGGGATTGAAAATTCAGCTATTTGCTCTGTAACACTCTGAAAAATTTACAAATAAAACTTTAAAGAGTACCACAGATTGTATGGTTAGGCTTTGTGCCCACATCAAGTATTGCAAAGACATGCTATTTAGCTTGTAGCCTGCACCTTAACACTTCTTGTCTTAGCATCTGTTATTCATATTATTCACTTAATGCTTGTATTTCCTAGTAAAATTATTTTCTTGGAAAGACTGCCATGTCTGGATTAATAATGAAGTTTATTCTTTTTCCTCATAAACAGTGTAGCTTAATCCAGCATTAGTGACTTTTAAACTGACTTTCAGTGAATTAAGCCTACCTAAGTATCCATTCCTGCAGCGGAGTTTATGTGGCACTTCGTTGAAAAGCAGAATGACTGCTTTTTGTTATCAAAAAGGAGACCACATCTTCATTCACTGGAACTAATAATGTGATGTTTCACAATATATATATTTAAAAGAAAAGCATAATGTGCAAACCAAGCAGCTTGCAAACAGCCTTCAGTCTTCTTTAAAAAGACAGTATAGAGCAAGCTTGTTTTTCACCAAATTCTATGTTTGCTTAGAATTGCAGCTATCAAGACACAGGACTAATATTCTAAAAGGTATTAGCAAACTTTGATAAACTTAAGAAGAAATTTCTGACTGCAGCACTTCCAAGAGTTGACTTGCCTTCACAATTAGAACCAGAGAACTTCCAGGAGATGCTGGGCCTTAGAAAAGCATTTTCGTCAACACTATGTACTCTAACTGGTCCTCAAAGCAACAATTTAGAACTTAGGGATGTCCTCCCAGACAAAAAATCATCTGTTTTTATGATGCCTTAAGATTAAGAAACAACCAAATGGGAACCAAACAAACAGGGGAAAAGCATCATAATCTTGCACCGGTTGCCCTCGCTGGTGGAAATGCCTGCAGGTACTTACCACTGCAAAAACAGGAGACACGCTGGCTAGGGTGGCTTGGGAGGTCTCAGTGGGGGCATGTTGGTAAAATTTACCTGCAGGGAAAAAACACAGCTCTACTTCCAGCATACCGCCCTTGAGCTGCGCGGTGCCCCGCTCCCAGGCTCCGGCGCACATGCCAGGAAACGCTGGTCACGACAAGGCCCCGACGAACCCGAACCCGAACACGATCCCGACCCGCCCGGCCCGCCCGCTCCCAACGCAGCTTCCCCGCCCGGGTGTCCCAGGGCCCGACACGACGCAGCGCAGCCGCGCCGCTCACCGGCCCAGCGCAGCCCTCGGGCGCCCGGCGGCACCGCCGCCACGGCCGCGGGCCGGTCCCAAGCGCGGCCCGGCGGCAGCCCCGGGGCGGCCCGCGGGCGGAAGCCGCCGCCCGCCGCGCCCGCCCAGCCGCGGGCCGCGCAGCAGCAGCAGCTGCCACCGCCCAGGATGCGGTGAAGCAGCGCGGCCCCGCGCAGCATCGACCCCGATCGGCCCCTCGGCCTGGCACCGCTCCCGGCGCGTGAGCGGCGGCGAAGGAGGAGCCCGGGCAGTGACGAGGGAGGAGGAGCCCGGCGGGGTGACGGGAGCCCCGGCGCGGCTTGGGAGGAGCGCGGCCGCAGCGGCAGCGCTAAGGGGGCGGGCTGGGGCTTCGTCGGCTGTGGCGTCGCGGGTCCTGCCGACTCGCTTCTCTATTTGTAAATGCTCTGAGATAATTCAGTGGCGGCCTGGAAGTTCATAGCCATTTTTTTATATATGCACAGAGCCATGGTCCTTCTCACCACCTCATTCAGCGTGTGTTCAATCCCAAAAATTAACTGGATTTTTGTACATGATGATTTGTGAGAATGGAGAAAAAAAACCCCAAGAACCCCATAAAGCTCACCTGAGCTCCTGTAATGAGGTAGGTCCGAATTGAAAATCCAATTAAATGGATAACTTCTCCCAAAGACATGTGTTCTTAAAATCCCAGCTCCAGCAGTGGGCACACCTTACCGTGGCCGGGATTTTCCCTGCCGCATTCGGCCACTTCCTGATGATCTTCTAAAATAGGTGGGGTTTTTTTGTGTTTTTTCTTATTTTTCTTTTTTTTTTTTTTTTTTTTTTTTTGTTTGTTTGTTTTTTTTTTCCAAGTGAAGTACAATTTTGTCCCCAGCAAATGTCTTGGAATTAAATTTCCTTGCCCTACTTCTGTATCTAAGATAGAGACAACTTGAGTGGTTGAGATGTAGAAGTTTCCTTAGCAGCATACCAGCCTCCACTGTTGTATATTCTTTTGAAACTGCAGCTTTCACGTGCAAAAGTGCAATGCAGGTAGTACGGGTCCTTTGGCTAGTCCTGCTGAAGTGTGTATATCAGCCTGGAGGCAAAGCCTGCATCCAAATCCTGCAGTCGAACACGTTATCAGAATGTACTTAGAGTACGCATTAATGCTCAGCGGGGAAGTAAAAAAGGAAGTGATTAACGAAATGATCCCTGCAGCGTAGCTGCTCCAAGAGGAAGGCACAAATCTAAACACCCGACTGAGTTTTGAAAACAAAGGTGTCACCAAACAGGACAAAAGAAACTTACCCAACAGCAATTTGATGTGAGTAAGCAGACGCTTCCTATTTTTTGGCACTGGGAATACACAAGATTACTCCTCCAGATGTGTTCCCCTTAGTAAACAAAATCCATCCACTTTATATACTTTTTTCTGCCAAATCATCATTACATAAGTTGTTTTATGTACTAGGCATAATACATCCACTCTTAAATTTAACCTTTACAATAATTGGTTTTGCTAGTGTTATATGTAACAGGTATAATTCATGCCATTTTTTTGCATGATATATATAATATTAAATAGTTGTTAGAATGTTCCCTTTGGCATTAGAAGCCCCCCTTCTCAGGCAAAACCAGGTGTGTGTTGAAACCCGATTTACAAGCAAAAGGATGTGTCTCGCCAGGAGATGGGCCTTATCTGAGGCAATATGAAGACACCCAGGCGCTGATCATCGCGTGAACAACCCGAGATGGACATCAGGAACATCCCCCCCGGCCGATACATGTGAATACCGTGTTCCTGTAAATTTCATCAAGAGTTTCAATGACACGGAACTTCGAATTGTTCTGCCTTGTCGCCGAGAAGGAAATCTCATCAACTTATGGGACTTTGAATGAAACAAAGGACTGAATGCCGAAATCCTGGCTTCAGGCAAAATTTTCCCTATAAAAATCGCTTGTACCAGGATGGTGGTGTGGGAGCATAGAGTGAAACCTCTGCTGAGGCTGACCTCTGTGTCTTGCACCCAGCGCCGATCCCGGGCTCGGCACTGTCCTTTTCCTTGTTAGATCTCTATTGCTAAAATAAATTCTTTTTAATTTTTTTAATTTGGCTGGATCATTTTTCATTTATAACAATCTTGGTGACCCCGACGTGATCCGGTTTGGGGTATCCAGGGGGTACCCTATCCTCAATCCGGGCGGTGCCTCGCTGAGTTCAGCGGCCGGATGGGAAGGAGGAATCCCATGGAACCAACTGGATTACGAAAAGCCGCAAACGCCACGGTAAGGAAAAAAAAAAAGGTGGGCCCAGAGCTCTCGGAATTCGGAGCCTAACGTGCACGAAGAATCCACGCGGGAAAAGGAGCCGTAAGTATCGTGTGGTTGAGTGAGGCGTGAGTGGGTGTGTGTGTGAGACGTGACCTCGTCACAGGGCGAGAGCGGACCCCAATAAACCACAGTTTCACTATCCCGCAAGGGAAGTGGTCAGCTACGGGGGAAGCAAAAGAACTCAGGTACTCTCACAACACGCATACGACCTGAAACTCGGGGAGTTACGGGGATCCACTCACGGACAGGTCAGGGGAGAGAAGGTACCTTCTTGTGGGTTCGAGAAATTGGTAAACCTCACCGACTTCTGGACTCGGGGAGTCCAGGGAAACAGGTAAAAGAGAGCTCACCCTTCTTCCAACTGAAAACCCACAGAGCGGTTCACCGTGCGGCTACTAGGTTGGCAAGGCTTGGTCGGGGACAGACCGGTTTAAACATTTGGTAAGACTCGGTCCGGGACAGGACTGGAGTTAAGACTCGGTCTGGAACAAGACTGGAGTATACATTTAGCACGCGAATAACTGACTTCATGGAACAGCTTGTGGACACTGACTCAGAAACACAGTAAGGAAAAGCTTTAAACATGGGACAAAGGAACAGTAAAGTCCAGGGGAGAACTCAAGAGAAGAGTTCTAAATCCGGAAAAGGTAAGAACTTAAAATCAGGGAAAAATAAATCGGGAGGAGGGAAAAAGGACGGGTTGCCTGAAATTCTGAGGGAAAGTCCCTTGGGCTGGATATTAGAACACTGGGAAGACTGCTCCTTGAGGCAGAGGAAGTCCAAAGAAAAAATGATATACTACTGTGAAGAGGTATGGGGAAACAGGGAAATTGGAAAATTCCTATACTGGCCCATTTTTGGTACCTTTGAAAGTAAGTTTTGCCAAGCACTATCTGAACACTTATACGAAGAAGGGGAGTGGGATGATGAGGAGCTGGGGTATGCCAGGCTATGGGAATATGCTAGCGCACGGCTGTTCCCTATTAAGACCTCCGGCAGCAAGGTAAGTTCAGGTAAAACTTGGGAACCTCTGGAAAACCTACCACCCCCATACCAAGTTCCTCCATCACAAGCACAGGTCCCGGCCGCCCCACCAGCAGCACCTCCAACAGCTCAGTCTGCATCGCCACCTAATGCCCAAATACTGGCCGCAGACACACTGGGACCTTCTCAACACCCCCTCCCCACACAACACAGGGACACACATACACAGCTGCTTCACACTGGGGAAAACTCATCTCCTCCTGCCAGTAGAACTCGGCGTAAAGCAAGGAGAGAAAATATGGAGGATAGTGATGATGAAAGGGACAGACCTAATCTATACCGTTTAAGGGAAGTCCCAACCGACCCTGGAGTCATTGGATTTGTAAACGTTCCCATCAATATGGGGGATGTAAGGGCTTTTAAAAAGGAGATGGGGAAACTACTGGATGACCCGTTGGGGGTGGCGGAGAGGTTGGATGAATTCTTGGGAAATAGTATATACTCATATGATGATATCTCAGCCATATTAAGATCCTTGTTTAATGCAGAGGAATGAGATATGATAAGGCAGGCTGCCATCAAGGACTGGGAATTCAGAAACCCCCAGGGAGGGAGCGGGGTGGAGAAGTGGCCAGAACAAAGACCATCATGGAACGCTCAGGCAGAGGAGGATCCGGCCAAAATGATCGGGATAAGAAACATGGTAATACAAGGTATCCGGGGAGCGGTCCCCAAAGGACAAAATATTAGTAAAGCACTAGGGGAGTGTCAAGGGAAGGACGAAACTCCCACAGAATGGTTGGAAAGGCTCAGGAAAAGCCTTCAAATGTACTCAGGTACTGATCCTGAATCCCCTGTAGGGGGAATCCTTTTAAAAACGCAATTCGTTGCAAAATCATGGGAGGACATTCACAGAAAATTGGAGAAGATAGATAATTGGCAAGAGAAAAGCCTACAAGAATTGTTAAAAGAAGCGCAAAAGGTATATATGAGGAGGGATGAGGAGAAACAAAAGTTACAAGCCAAGGTGTTGGTAGCAGCAGTCAGGGAAGCAAACAAACAAGAGCAAGTCCAAACAATGGGAAAGCCGGCACAGGCTCGAAAGCCCCAGGGAAAGCCAGGACCTACACAAAGGAAGGACAAACAGGTTAGTGCCCCTGAATGCTTTTACTGTAAGAAAAGAGGACACTTCAAGAGGGACTGTAAGAAAAGGATGAAAGATGAAATGATTTTTCAGGAGGATTAGAGGTGTCAGGGGCTCTATAATTTGGGGTCGCGAACATCTGGAGAGCCCTTGATAAAATTAAAGGTTGGACCCCAAAAGCAGGAGTTGATTTTTTTGGTTGATTCAGGAGCAGAAAGAACCACAGTCCGGCAACTACCTCCCGGGTGCACAAAAGGTAAGGATTCTATGACCGTAATTGGGGCAAAAGGGGAACCCTTTCAAGTCCCTGTCTTGAGGGATGTAGAAATAGAATCTGAGAATAAAATCTGTGTGGGGGACATCTTATTAGTAGAAGAAACAGAATACAATTTACTGGGAAGAGACCTGATTGTAATGCTAGGAATAAGCATAATTACAAAGGACTCAAAACTCATGGTAAGTTTATATAAGCTGACCACCGAGGATGAGGAAAAGATTGATCCCAGGGTTTGGCACACTCCGGGGGAAGCTGGAAAATTAAACATGGAACCAATCCACATCAAAATTGAGAGACCAGAAGATCCCATAAGGATCAAACAATATCCCATCCCTTTAGAGGGAAGAAAGGGATTGAAACCGATAATTGAGGATTTAATAAAGAGAGGCACATTAGAACCTTGCATGTCAAGATACACCTATCCTGGCAGTTCAGAAACCGGATGGTAGTTACCGATTGGTACAAGATTTAAGAGCAGTAAATCTAAGAACAAAAACCTTATTTCCCATGGTCTCTAATCCGTATACTTTATTGAATAATATCTCCCCGGAAGATATATGGTATAGTGTGATTGACTTGAAAGACGCCTTCTGGACTTACCCCCTAGCCGAGGGGAGCCGGGATTTCTTTGCCTTCCAATGGGAGGACCCAGACACACAAAGAAAACAGCAATTGAGGTGGACTTCCCTCCCTCAAGGGTTTGTGGATTCACCTAATCTTTTTGGTCAAGCCCTTGAAAGACTGCTTAGTGAATTTGTGCCAATTCCTGGGACCAAACTGCTACAATATGTAGATGATTTACTGGTAGCTGGTTCTAATGAAGAGGAGGTACGAATGGGAACTATAGCTTTATTGAATGTCCTGGGAAAACGGGGGTTGAAGGTATCAAAGTCCAAATTACAATTCATGGAGCCCGAAGTGAAATACTTAGGGCACTGGTTAACAAAAGGGAAAAAGAAATTAGATCCAGACCGGGTGGCCGGAATAATTGCACTGCCTCCCCCGAAAACAAAAGGGATTTCAGGCAGTTGCTGGGACTTTTGGGTTATTGTAGGCAATGGATTGAAGGATACAGTGAAAAGGTAAGGTTTCTCTATGACAAACTTACCACGGATAGGCTCAAATGGACCGAACAAGATGAAGAAGGCTTCAGGGAATTAAAGGAGACCCTTATGGCAGCCCCTGTATTGAGTCTCTCTGATATAAAAAGACCCTTTCAGCTTTTTGTAGATGTTAGCAATCATACTGCCCATGGAGTTCTAGCTCAGGACTGGGCAGGGCCCAAGAAACTGGTTGGATACTTATCCAAGCTCCTGGATCCTGTCAGCAGGGGGTGGCCCACTTGCTTACAAGCAATTGTGGCCATGGCAATATTGGTAGAAGAAGCCAAAAAGGTAACATTTGGGGCTTCATTGACCATCTACTCCCCCCACAATGTAAGAACCATTTTACAGCAAAAAGCTGACAAGTGGCTGACAGACACTAGGCTTCTGAAATACGAAGCCATTTTAATTCATTCCCACGACTTGGAGCTAAAAACCACCCTGGCACAAAACCCGGCCCAATTCCTATTTGGGGATGCTCCAGGAGACCTGTCTCATGATTGTGTTGAGATGGTGGAGCTACAAACCAAAATAAGACCGGATTTAGAGGAAGAAGAGCTCGAGGAAAGGGAAAAATGGTTTGTGGACGGTTCTGCAAGGGTAATAGAAGGCAAAAGAAAGTTGGGATATGTGGTCATTGATGGGCAAACGGGAAAAGTGATAGAGTCCGGACCCCTGAATGCAGGATGGTCGGCTCAAGCCTGTAAGCTATATGCGGTATACAGGGCATTGCTGGGACTTGAAAGGAAAAGGGGGACAATTTTCACTGATTCCAAATACACATTTGGGGTAGTACATACCTTTGGGAAAATTTGGGAAGAAAGGGGACTGCTAAATACCTGGAGAAAGGGGCTAATTCATAAAGAAATAATTAAACAAATATTAAAAGCTATCAGAGGGCCAAAGGCAGTTGCTGTAGTCCATGTAAAAGGATACCAAGCCGGGATGCACTTCCAAATTTGGGGGAACAACTTGGCCGACAAAGAGGCAAAAAGTGCAGCTTTGTTAAAGGTAAGTATTCTGGAGGTTGAAAGGGAGGAAACCCAGGAACTGCCCCCCCAACCCTCCTAAAAGGAGATAGAAGATTATCAGAAGATTGGGGGGCGTCTCGAAGGAGGTAAGTGGAAGTTGCCAGATGGGAGGGAATTATTATCAAGAGAATACACTAGGAAGATTCTAAGGAGATTGCACCAACAAAGACACTGGGGGGCCCAAGCACTAGCCGAGCAATTCCTGAGATTCTTTGGCTGTAAAGGGATATATGAACTGGCTAAGCAAGAGGTACAGGGATGCATAATCTACCAAAAAAAATAAATAGGGCAAACTCCCGGAAACTAACACTGGGGAGTCACCCAGCAGCTTACCGACCTTTTGAAAGAATCCAGGTAGATTTCACTGATCTACCTAAGGTCGGGAGATACAATTTTTTACTAGTCATAGTAGACAAACTGACCCACTGGGTGGAGGCTTTTCCAAGCTCCAGGGCTACATCCCAGACAGTATCAAGGTTCTTATTGGAGGAAATTATACCTCGATACGGGTTAGCAAGCTACATTGATTCGGACCAAGGAACATGTTTTACTTCAAAAATTATTAAACAATTGGTAAATACCTTAGGTATCAGATGGGATTATCACACCCCATGGCACACTCAGATTTCTGGGCAAGTGGAAAGGATGAATCAAACATTAAAAGCCCAACTAGCCAAACTAATGTTAGAAACAAAAATGCCATGGATAAAATGTCTCCCATTGGCCTTATTAAACATAAGAACTATGCCTCATTCCGAAATGAGGCTTTCACCTTTTGAAATGTTATATGGGATGCCGTATACCCATGGTATGCCTGCAGGGCATCCGAGATTAGAGGATGGGCAAATACAACCATACCTGATAACATTAAATAAGAATCTCGAGGAATTGCGAAAGCAGGGAGTAATCATGCAGCACAGCCCCCTTGGCTTCTCAATACATAAGATACAGCCTGGGGACAGGGTTCTCATAAAAACATGGAAAGAAGTTCCACTATCCTCTCATTGGGAGGGACCCTATATTGTCCTTTTAACTACAGACACTGCTATTCGCACCGCAGAGAAGGGGTGGACACACGCGTCAAGGGTGAAGAAAATTGACCTTCAGGACCGAGCCCCGGAGTGGAAAGTCCCCTCCTTCCCTGGAGATTTGAAGATAACCTTGCGCCGGTCTAGTAAATGACCGAGAGTAACTTGGTCAGATGTTCTGTACCAGATTGTAACTGTTACCCCTTTGCATATTTCATTCGCGAATACTGTTATAAGAGGTGGGTTGTTCACTGTCGGAGAGGAATAAGACCTAGTGGGCTGTGTGCAAAGTGCTTTAAACAAGAACAAAACCTGACTAGCCATTTTCTGGTATTGGCCACCAGGCTGGGACTGATTCAATTGGATTCAATAATTTGGTTTCATCTATATCAGAAAGGATTGAGGGGGAAATTACAAACAAAAGCTAAAATCATTACTGTTGAGTACCGTAGGTTGAACAAGGTACCCTGCAGTGCAGATCCTGTTGATTTACACTGGTGGGGCACCTTTAAGCGAAGGTATGCAGCTCGGTCTTGGTACGAAACCACTGACAAAGATTCCTGCTGCCAAGAAGATGGTCTACCCCGCCGCTGGAGGCACCCCAGTGGGCGCAGGAAATGGCAGAGGAATCCTAGCAGTGGGAGTAATCCTGATGAGCCTGAGTCTAGCCACGTGCCTCAGTAACCTTCCTAACCCTGAAACAGGGGAATCCGGTGGCAGGTACCCAGGAGGTCCAGTGCCCCTGACCCCATGGAACTGCAGTAAGGGTAAGCCTAATAAACCTTGTTCTAAAACTAACACTCAACAGGGGGAATATAAATTCAAGGAAAAATTAAAAATATACCTTGAAAATGGACAGTCAGCACATAAATTGCACCGAAGGAGCCCAGGGGAAATTTCCATCCCAGCCTGTAGCAAATGTAATCGTACTGTATGGATTGGTGGGAAGCAAGAGTCAGTTTTTGTTGCTTACTTTCAAGGTAAATCACTGTGTTATAACCCCGATGAACTAGGTATGTGTGTGATGGGGGGAAAAACCTACTGGGTGGGAAATAACCTGAAGTATGAAAATAAGATACCTCTAAAAACTGAGCCAATTATCCTGGACCTTTTAGAGGACCAGGACGACAGGGTTTGTTTACAGTATGACAAGATATTCTGCTTCACAAAGAACAAAGAGGGAATGGACCCAGAAAACAGGATGAAACAGGTAATGCAAGAGGTAAAAAGACAGGAGGCTGAAATGAGAAAAAAGAGGGTGGAACAGGAAAGATTGAAAACTCTAAGTGAGCAATATGACCAATTGGAAAAACAATACACAAAATGGGGATTACCTGCTTCAGATCAGAATCTATTTGTGGATCTGATGCAGGTAATTGCCACGGAACTAGGGTTGTCAAATTGCTGGATCTGTGGCAGGCTAAAATCTGCTGAGAAATGGCCTTGGAAGGGTGAGGGTTTGACTCCTGAACAACTACTGAAGTGGAAGGCTGACAGGGCCCCCAAAATAATTCAAAGACCAGAGGGGTGGGTGTTGGATAAACAGGTAATCGGAACTTTCTGTCTCAGCAGAGAAGGTAGAGAATCCTCAGAAGCTGTAGGCTACACTCCGTGCATATCCACTCTAACCATTAACTCTACCAGCAAAATTAAGACCTGGCAGCCCAAAAGCCCTACTGGGTATTGGAGCCAGGAGAAAAAGGATAAGTGCGAATGGAGTGATAAAATCGGGCTTTGCTGGAACAAAAGCCCTGGAGCCAACCCATACCTGTCAATCAACAAGTTAAGTAAGTACTGGGATGAACCGGAGAACATAAGGAATAGATGGAAAGCACCAAATGGATTGTACTGGATCTGTGGGAAAAAGGCCTACAGTGAGTTACCTCAACGCTGGAAGGGATCCTGCATGGTAGGACTAATTAGACCTGTTTTCTTCACTTTACCCAGGTCAGAAAGCAACTCACTGGGGGCCCCCTTGTATGAATCTCTAAACCGGGAGAGGAGAAGCTTAAAGGAAAAATGTTCTCTCATTGGTGGGGGACAAACTTAGGGGGAAGACGAATGGCCCACTGAAAGAATTATTGAATACTATGGTCCAGCAACGTGGGCACAGGATGGGTCATGGGGATATAGGACCCCCATCTATTTGCTGAACCGCTTAATAAGACTGCAGGCTGTGGTAGAGATCGTATCCAATCACACTTCAGATGCCCTCGAATTATTATCCAAGCAACACTCTCAGATGAGGGCCTTTGTATACCAAAACACGATAGCCCTCGATTACTTACTAGCCGAGGAAGGGGGTGTCTGTGGGAAATTTAACGAATCTCAGTGTTGTGTGGAGATAGACGATTACGGGGAAACTATTAGAGACCTGGCCACAGAGATTAAATGAGTAGCCCATGTCCCGGTACAAAAGTGGAACTCCCTGCTCCAGTCATCGTGGTGGGACCATTTGTTCGACAGGGCCTGGTGAAAAAGGTAATTTTCTTCATTTCATGCTCGGTGGCAGGGGTCATATTCCTACCCTGTCTCATCCCCTGTTTTATAAGGCTCATACACTCAGTAGTACAGGGGATGCAGATGGCAGCATTACCCACAGATCCAGAATCCGCTCTAGGAAAAACGAACCAGGTATCAAAACTGATGACACTAGAAGAGGAGACACCACATAGCAGGGCAGCTGAAGCCCTAGCCAGATTCGAAAAACAAATAAAGGGAAGAGAACAGGCACACAAATACTACCACGAAATTCCGGGAGAGGACTTGAACATAGGGAAGTAAGGAAAGAATATATATATCAAACTCGTTGTAGGCCCTGTGACCGCAAGATAAAATAAAAACTATAGAAACTAGTAGAAATAATAAGTAGGGCGCGAATTAAGGGTTAATATAAAAGGTGGGGGATTGTTATATGTAACAGGTATAATTCGTGCCATTTTTTTTGCATTATATATATATAATATTAAATAGTTGTTAGAATGTTCCCTTTGGCATTAGAAGCCCCCCTTCTCAGGCAAAACCAGGTGTGTGTTGAAACCCGATTTACAAGCAAAAGGATGTGTCTCGCCAGGAGATGGGCCTTATCTGAGGCAATATGAAGTCACCCAGGTGCTGATCATCGCGTGAACAACCCGAGATGGACATCAGGAACATCCCCCCCGGCCGATACATGTGAATACCGTGTTCCTGTAAATTTCATCAAGAGTTTCAATGACACAGGACTTCGAATTGTTCTGCCTTGTCGCCGAGAAGGAAATCTCATCAACTTATGGGACTTTGAATGAAACAAAGGACTGAATGCTGAAATCCTGGCTTCAGGCAAAATTTTCCCTATAAAAATCACTTGTACCAGGATGGTGGTGTGGGAGCATAGAGTGAAACCTCTGCTGAGGCTGACCTCTGTGTCTTGCACCCAGCGCCGATCCCGGGCTCGGCACTGTCCTTTTCCTTGTGGCTGGCTAAGTTAGATCTCTATTGCTAAAATAAATTCTTTTTATTTTTTTAATTTGGCTGGATCATTTTTCATTTATAACACTAGTTATATGAATACATTAATATTCCTGCTCTAAGACAATCATTGATCATCTCTGCTGAGCTCTATTGAATGGAATCCTTGACATTCAAAACAAGATGGGAAGTGTATGGGGTTTCCGAGCAGCGTAACTAGTGTGCATGATGGTCTCCATAGTTTCTTGAGCAAAACATAAGAAATCCAGTAACTTCTTGGTGAAGTTTCTATGGTTGCATATTTTAAACACAGCACTCCTAACATTGCTATACCTTATACTTTGCCATTTTCTGCTTGTATTCATAACTAACTCTTTTATATGATGAAATCAATTATATTATCAGAATATTTATAACAACAGTATATTTATAACAACTCCTTTTCTTTCCTGCAGCAGATGACCTGTGCATTTGTATGTTTGTGTGTACATATATCATTAACATACATAGATGAGCCTTTGTTTCAAGTGGATTGACATGCACAAAATCAGAAGGATGGTTTACACACCTTGCATAAAGGTGAATGACCTCACAAGGAAGTAATTCAATGAAGAAGTTCCTCACTAGTTATGGACAGCATGTATATGTAGACTGAAGCCATCAGAGGCTTTCAGTTAAAGGGTAACTACACCTGTCTGCAAATGTTGTATCTATTCATACTTGAAAAAGCTGAAATCTACTCTAAATGGAGTATTTTAGCTCTAGTTTTGGTTAATCTTAGCAGGTGGCCGTATGTGCGACACTAATTTAATCTCTTGGATGTCCGAGATACTTAATATTTGTAAATACCAGACAGCACAGAAAATACCTCAGGAAGGCAGGAAACCAGTACAGACCTCTGCTGGAAATTAATGGCAGCCTATGTTGGCTCTGCATGTTGGAATGCAAAAGCTAGGGAAGCATCTAAAGGATATCTGCCAGAAATTTACATTTTATGAATGTGCAGTAAGTCTTACACAGCTGACATTTCACACTCTTCAATAAAAAGGGAAAAGCTGCTGGGTTGATCTATTTGTTTTGCTCATCTGTTTTTCTGGCTGCTAAGACAACAGAAATGTTGGAAATAAGATGATGCAACTTCTCATTAAGTTGAATCTGTATAAACTCTGCTATGTACGATCCAACAGGCCAAAGTATTGGTAAGCACTGGCATTGTATCTCATTACAGCTGCATTATCTGCCACCACTGCCACTGTCTGGAAGGGCAGAAAATAACGAAGTGTCACCTCTGTGTCCTGAGGTAAAGGCAGCACATTGGTGTGCACTGGCAGCCAGGGACAAGTCATAAAAGCACACACAATGTCTGACTTTACACTGCTGCTGGCAAAAGATAACTGGAGATCTAGAACTGGCATCTATTTATTGTAGCTCTAAATACCAATGAGCTGCTTGTTAATTCCACTGTCAGGTATCCGTCCTGTGGTGCCGACCTTTGGGAGCGGTTTGCTGAATTTTATCAAATAAATAGTGGGCCAAGCTCATCTGCTGTTTATTGAAGAGGCTTACTGACAAGGACAGGCATGATGGCTGTTCTTCATTCAGCCAAAAAGAAAGGATAGCTCCAGCACAGGCTTGCTTAGGTCATGAAACTGCCATCCAAACCAGAAGCTATTTGTGAGGTTGAATGACACGAACAACTAGTTGCACTGCCAGCTGATTATCAGCACAGACAGGGGATTGCTCTGATTGCAGCTGGGCTTTGTTCAAAGAAGGAGCAGAAACACCAAGGAAAAACACACAGAAAGAGAAGGAAAACATAGATATCATCAGAGGTGTCTTTATAAATTTCTACTGAAGAAAAACTCAGAGAACTTTTTGGTAAAGTTATGGTAAAAAGGCATCTTGGTGTGAGATTCTCAGTGTATAACTTGTCCATTTGATCAGTCTTTTTTTATTTACAAATATATGCCTGTACCTATGACCTGTTTCTTCTCCTAAAATGTGCAATTTTATTCACATTGAGAAAAAAATAAAAACCAGAACAACAAACAACAAACAAAAAGCCAGATTAACAAAAAACCCTACAGTTGCTACCAGACAGTACATAAGTGTTTAGTGGATGATGAGTGCTACACAAGAAGAGAGAGATAGAAAAGACCCCATAGGAAAATTACCAAAAATCCCCACTCATGTTTACAGTAGTTGCTCTTACATTAATAAATCAGGAATACCCAATTGATAATTTCAGGTCCCTTGATCAAAGGTAGCTACAGCAACACACTGAGAAATCTTTGTTTAAGAAGGATGACTTAATTTTCATTACTCTATACCAAGACCACATGGAAGATATCTTTCAACCTTTTCCTTAATTAAGGTCCCACCAGAATTTGTTTTTCCACCGAGAACCATTTCCTTTTGTGCCTCTAAGGGTTTGCTAAAGCCTTTTTCCTATGTAATCCTTCAGCATCTTGGCTGCCTCATGAATACTGTTGGACAGGACCTGTGTAGTCAAAAGCTGTGGCTTAAACTGTGATTGTCTAAGGTATTTTTAAAAGCAAAAATACTTGATCATGGTATTCTAAGGAGTTTTCGATCTGGCAATTGAACAAGTAGATGAGTTTGCTATAACATAGGCTTTAAAATTTACAACTGCATCAGTATTTTACTTCTTCTAGTGTGTGCATGTGAGCTGAACCACTTGATATTTATGTGCTTTAAACTGCCAGTGCAGACAGTCTGGCTACTCCAGACTTACAGCTGGGAATAAAGTAGCTGCTATTGCTTAGTCTGATTTTCTGATAAGCTGCACAGAGTTATTAAGTGTGATTCTCAGCACTGTGGGCAACAGAATAAGCTGAATTTCATTCTGTGTTTAGAAACTTCATCCTTTTCCATTCTGTCCATTTTGTTGGTCTTTTCTTCAGCACTAGGACATTTTTGTCTTCATGACTTTGTGTTTTGCTGTCACTGAGCATAGCTGGCAAGGCCCTGCAACAAGCTGCAAAATCTTTCCTGAAATAGCAGAGGCCTCACAGCATTCTGGTGCAGAAAAAGTGATCCTATTTGATGCTACACTATGCCATGGCTCTGCTCTTATCACATCCCCCAGCATTATGGTATGTCATGCTCCTTATGTGACCTCAGGGGATCCTGACACATGACCTGACAGACTTCATGTCATGCACCAACCTCATGTAAGATGAGAAGTCTGATGTTGCTCCATCATAAAGAGATTATGTGCTTCTGCATTTATCTTAATCATGTTAGTGGGTTCAGCAGCTTGACTCCTTGCTTTTGAGAATGTGGTAGGAGATTGTTTACAAGGTGAAACAATAGTGGGAATAAAAGGTCAGACGTTGGAAAAGCTAGGAGGAGCAAACTGTCATGGTTCAAGGCACTGCTACTATGGACTGAAGTGTCTAACCTTTTCTTAAATTTTGGTCAGCGGTTGAACTTAGGTGAGATGGAAAACAAACATTTTGTCCCCCAATTTTAGGCTGCTTTAAGGCTAGCAGTGCTCTGGTACCATTTAAGGGATATTTTATTGCAATCCATAAAGTGATTGCAACTAGTGTGGCCATAGGTAAAGACCAACAATATTTTGAAGTATCAAAAGTGTCAAAATGGGGGCACCAATAAAATATTCAGTGTCTTATTTCTATGTCAAAGATATTGTGTGACTACAAATTAGATCTAAGATCACTAAATGTGGTAGAATCTGGTATAAAGTAGCAGATAGTTGGCATATCGCTACTTGAATGCAGAGCAGTGTGAGGGTCATCAACATTTTTTGGTTTTTATTCAAAAGCATATCTTTAATAACAAAAAATTCCTTTCACGTTACGGTAGTTCAATGTTAAATAGTATTAATTCAAGGATGGTAAATGCTTGCTTCTCCCCATTAGTCAGAAGGAGACCAGCAGCAAGTGGGGAGCTTTAGTTGTTAACCAATAACAGTAGCATGTTTGACTGCCCTCACCCTGAAATTGCTCTGTTTGTAATGGTTAACTGCTCTTTTGTAACTCACAGCAGGGGGGTAATTTTCCCATCAAAGGATGTAAGATAAAAGGAAAGAAAATTCCTTCCATCCCGCGTGTTGAAACCTATTTGAAAAGACAATCACTACTGTACGCTACATAAATTCAGGTAGGAAGGTCTAGTGCATTTTTAGACTTGAGGCTATCGGCGGGGAAAAAAGGTTGTTAAAGGAATTACATTTGAATTGAAGGCACTTTTATTTTACTTTCAGGTTTTACGGCTTCTTGTCCCCAGGGTGCGCCAGAATGCGGTGTGGGCGCTGCGCCGCCTCGGCGTTTCCCCGCTGCCACCGCCAGGGAAGCTCCGCCGCCGGCTCGTCCCTTGTGGGAACAGGCAGCGGTCGGGCAGGAGTAGGCAGCGCAGGGATTTCCCTGTCTCCCTCGTTCGGATCCCGTTCCCTCTACTCCCTCTGGGCACGCCGCCCCTCTCCCTCCTTCCCGCGGTGGCTCTGGGCCGGGCAAGCTCCTGGCAGGCTCCCGTCTGGCTGCACGGCGGGGAGGCCGAGTACACGCGGGGTAGTTCCCTGAGGAAAGCAGGGCGGTAGAGCTTCCCGTCAAGGCAGAGCCAGAGGGTAAACGCCCCCGAGGCTGCGGGTCCCCGGCAGTCCGTGTCCCTGCTGTGCCGGCCCGAGTGTCACGCCGCGTTTTTTCCGCCTGAGTTGGCGTTCCCCGCACCAAACTCGCCCGGTGCCGGAGCACCGCGCTGGTTGCCTGGGAGGAGCCGCTGTGTACAGGCTACTCAGGGCCGTGCCCACGCCCCAGCGAGCCGTGATCGCTCCCCGGGAGGTGTGCCCATGTGCCCAGCGTGGGCGGTGTCAGAGCCAGAGGGGTTCCCGGGCAGGAGGCTCTCCCGAGCAGCAGGTGCAGGCGGCGCGGCGGCTCGGGCTGCGCAGGGCACACGGAGCCACCAGCATGACCAGTCCTGGCACAAAGGCGTCGTGGCTCTCGCAGCCGAGCGTGAAGAGCGTGCTGGTGTATCGCAACGGGGACCCTTTCTTCCCGGGGCGCCGCATTGTCATCCACGAGAAGAAAGTGTCCAACTTTGATGTGTTCCTGAAAGAGGTGACGGGCGGGGTGCAGGCGCCCTTCGGAGCTGTGCGAAACATCTATACCCCCCGGGGTGGGCATCGTGTCCGACAGCTGGACGAGCTTCAGAGTGGGGAGCAGTACGTGGCTGGTGGCAGGGAGGCCTTCAAGAAACTCAAGTGAGTGGCTGAAATGTAAGATTTATACAGAAATTAATATCAGCGTTTGGGGTTTGGCACTGTGGCAGTGCTTCAGACGACCCCTCACCCTGTCCCTTTAATTAGTCATTGCGGAAAGAGAGCTTAGAAGCTGTGACCCAGGGCAAAAGGAAAAGAGCTTTAGAGGTGAGCCCCAGAAAGGGGATTATTCGTACCATGAGTCACACAGTGACAACTCCTTGACATGACAGTAGAAAAGGAGAAATAGCCCCTTAACCCGAAGGACGTGCGGGAATGGCATATTGTTGTGATGTCTGTGCTTAGCTGAAGGGCCAGTATTTGTGCTCAGGGGTAACACAATGAAAGCAGTAAAATGTGGAGTGTTGACAGTCCTGCCACGAAGTTGATGAACTTGGGAATTCAATTCCCAATGCTTCCTTTCTTGTTTATTTTTTAAAATTCTAAAGTATTCTACCCAGCTATCTGTTCTTCTATTCATCACTTCTATTCATTTTGGGTACATATATAGCCTTTTAATGTCCTTACTGTTATTTAAAAGATGACCATTTACATTCTTTTTCCTACCTCGTCACCAAGAATTAAGCTGCCAGTTTGTCTGTTTTCTAGTGAGTCACTGGGAGAATAGTGTTAAGAAGGTCTGGGCTTTTTAGGTGTTTTTCCAGAGTGGCTCTGCATGTGATCAGTAACTATTCTTAATTTTGTCAGTGAATTTCATGGTCTTATTTGACTATGTATTTTTTACTCTGTCTTTGTGGGCATTTTTCCTACAGTTGAATTTATGGAAATAAATCTCAAAATTAACAACCCCTTTCCAGAGATGTTTGAGAATTTCTATCATCAACTACCACCTTTACACTGTCTTTCTCATCTTGGTTCTGTAGAGTTGAGGACACTATATTTTCTAGGAGAGCTCATAAGTGTCTCATTATGTTTCAGGACAAAACTCTCTGTGTAATGAACAGGATCTCTATCATCACCCTTAGAATTTCTGTCACTAGCTGATTCTAAAGATTTATTGAAGCTTCTTGCACTTCAGTAGGAAAGCCAGAGAAAAAGATGTATGACAGGTTAAATATAAGCCTTTTTCCAACAGTACTTACTCTTCTATGTGTCAAATGTGGTGCTCAATTCTTAAGAGAGATCTACCATTTCTTTTTGATATTAAATCCTGTGATTCTGTGGATGGCTTAAAATTCTTAAGTTAACAGCACATCATGTTACACCTTCCTAGATGTGTTTTGTGTAGATAGGCTACAAGTAAGTGTTTGGCATTAGCATGCACTGTTTAGAGAATTGGGCACTCTGTATTTTTATTGTGTGGGGAAAAGCATTTCTTTTTGTCAGGTCACACTTTATGGTCAGAGTTTTATGGTGAGATTTTTTCAGACTTTTATGGTTGCAACATGCAACAAGGTACCTAGTTATTTAAGGCCAACAAAGATAATACTTAAAGAAAAGCTAACCTAAGGGACTGGGTAAAAACAGGCTGTTTTATATATCCCTTGATAATATGTCCTAGTCCTGTGCTGTAGAGTGGATAAATGGGATGACTTGAGATCCCTTCCATTTCTGTATTCAGAATTGGGGTTGTTCACTTACTAGTATTTGTTTACATAATGCTGGAAATGTTGGCAGTGCTTTTATGAGCATTAAAAAGAAGCTGAAGGATTTCATGTTGAAATGTTCTTAACTGGGTTGTAGACAGAATGGTAATTGGGGAGATATCTTAGAAAAGTCAGAGGAGAGGAAGGGTTAATTGGAAGGAACAGTTTTTTGGAAGGAAGTGAAGGGATGAAAGAAAAATGTATGTTTGTGTAATGTGTCACAGGTAAAGAGTTACAGTGTGACAGACCAAAGCATCTGCCTTAAGGGATCTGAATCTGGTCTGATGGCAGCAAGAAGTTTGATTTCTTTTTAAGGTTTTATTGATTTATTTTATTTTCCCCAGTGATTCTTATTGGACATATTAATTGCTCTGATAGACTGTGCAGGGCTGAACTTTGAAATGGAGGCTTCTGGCACTGATGTGTAGGAGCTATGGGAGTGTAATGGAGAAAGTATCCAAGGAGTAGCAGAAGTTGAAAGTGTCATTGTTCAGCTTCAAGCAGTGCATTTGTTTCTTCTCAGATGCCTTACACTGAGAAGTGAATCTCTTTCTTTCCTGTTCACGGTGAATTCAAAACTAAACTGCGCTCACCTTTAGCACATGAGCCAAACCCTGACTCTTAACATTTTGAGGTTGATAGTTCTGAGGGCATATATTCTAGATAAACTGCTGAATAATTAAATTTTTAAAAAATCAGCATTTAGAGATTCTGATTTTAGAAAAAAAAATAAAAATTTTCTTCAATGGAGGAATTTTTAGTCAATGTTGGCAGTTTTTTGTAACATATAACAAGTTTTCCAGCTTGTTTTGTCATTTAGAGGTGTCCTAAGTTAACACACCTTTTTTGGTGTAGATGTGGTAATGTCTGTTGGTATATTGGAGTTGTTGCAGTGGTGAGTGAGAATGCACGTGTAGGCTACACCCCAGTGGAATTCTTCCCCAGTGTGAAAAACAACTGTTCACTTTGAAATTTTAAAAGGTTTATTAAACCTTAACAAAAGGACTACATAAGGAGAAAACCACAGCACTGGGAACTGCCCTCATGGATACCACATGGCCAGTTCATCTTCAAGATGGATGCTCAGTCTTTTATACCCCTGGGGATTGCATCAGCCAACTCTGGCCCCTTCCAAAATCTGTCAGTCAGCTCTTCTTTGCCGTTTATTGGTGGAGATTGCTTTCTTGTAACTTGATTGGAGGTCAGGTGTTGCCATGCTGCACCCCCTTTGCAACAAGCTTTTCCATTCCCAGCTGCCCCATGGAAGTAGCACATGTACATGCCTTCTTTTTACCTGTCCTAGACAACTCAGGCTGTCTGATGGCAACAATACAGAGGGGGGGAAGGGAACTATGGGGAGAACAGAGGACATCTAAACTACAATAGCATAACTATACATCACTAAAGCTGTTCTTAATATTCCCACAATAGTCATCCCTTAATTGTGTTATAGGTAAAAATGATCAAGCCGAATTAATAATTAATAAAATAGATTTTTATTTTGCAACCGAGATTTGGTCTTAGCCACAATCGAAAGGACAGTGCCAAGTCCAGGATCGGCGCTGGGTGAACACTGATCTGACCTCTACAGCGGCTGTGTGTTACTTTTCCTGGCCCCGGTCGGCTCCCGAGCGCCTGGCTTGGGCACCTTGGCTTCTAGTTGGGGTTGGTGCTTGCTGCTACTTCCAGGCGCTTCTGCGGCTGTGCTCTGGGGTGGGCTGGCTGCGCATTGCCGTCGGCACAAGGGAAGAAACGAAAAGGCAGGGAATTTGTCCAAATCTGTCCGCGTGGCGGCTGGATGCTTTACTGGCTGCAAGAACCGCGATGGAGAAGCCACAGCCCGCTCCCAACCTCACTTGGACGAATCTGGCGCCGAGGCTGGGGGGGAGTGGGATGATATAGGGGTGGGTCAGGGAGAACAGGAACCATTCCCGCCCAATGAATACAGATGCTGTGGCGGTGATGTGTGCCACAGTGACCAATGGGAACACAATGGGGGCGGACATGGGGCGTTGGGGCCAGTGGGATCGTGGGAATAGGGTGATGAGCACGGAATTCTCAAGAGTTGGCAGGGAGTGATTACAAGAGTGACAGGGGGAAACTCCAATGGCAGGCAGCCTGGAGCTAGTTACTGCAGGGGGGGGAAAACCCAGGGGATGCATGAGGGTACACAGAACTGGCAAACTTAACAAAGATCAGAACCCCTAATCTGAACCCAAACACAGGATGCAACACTCTACTGCAATGGATCCCCTCTGTTCACGAATGCTGTCTCTGTCCAGTCAGTTTGTACAGTTTTTTCTGCCTGAGGCAGAGGTTCTCCTATTCTTCTCTTTGCTTCACATATTCATGGCGGTCTCCTTTTCTCTGTGCTGAGCTGGACAAAGCTGTTTCTGGGAAGCAATGAATGCTGATGTTGAGTTACGGGGAACCTGGTATTGGGATGCATGTTCCTGAGATGCTCCTGACAACTCTGCCTATCTTGATCGTAGATATCTCCTATGTATTCATCCCTGGGTGTCTCCTGGATGGTCCAGGAAGGGGCCCATTTTTCATTTGTAAATGAGGTCTTCCTGCTTGCTGCCATCTGTGGTTTCGTAACCTTTCCCCGGCTGGGGCTGATGGTTTAAAAGTTTAAGAATTTTTCGTACAAGCACCATTTATTACATATATATATTTTACATAAGCATGAATTATTCCATAACATGTGTTACAATTGTGAGAGCAAATCATCTCATTATCTATCTATAACACCAGCTCTCAGCTTCCTGAAAGAAGACTGTCTATGCTAAAGCTGGTTTCAATTTTTAGCTTTTTTCCAGCATGCTACTCCTTCATTCTCCTTCCTTTGCCCATTTACTTGTATTTGTGCTCATTCATCAGTGGTAGATTGTCCTCTTTCCAGCTGTGTCTTTCTAAACAATGCTGTAGTTTCATCACTGGCTTGGCTAGCCATGGGTTGGAAGCATTTCTGCTTTCTTAGTAAGTGAGAATAGTTTTGTAGAATTTTAGGTCGGATTTTTTTTGTTTTTTGAGTGTCGTCATCAAAAAAAAAAAGCTTTTGCTCTTATTTAGAACTTTTCAGATTTGCAGGTCCTTGAAATTTGATGACTGAATGCCCAGACTTCTGCACAGTGAGTTTAAGCCTTTGACTATGTATTTGTCACTTTTCTTAGTTCTTGGTGAAGTAATTCACAGGTGCTTGGAAAACAGGAACCACAGTCAGCAGATGTTGTTGGAACCATTTTGCCTGAGGTACTTATTTCTTTTCAGTCTTGCAGGCTGTAAGATTTCTTGTTTTTTATCTAAAGAGAACTTGTTCCTTTTTATACCAAGAGCTTGGAACAGTTGTTATTATTTGTTTTTAAACACAAGGCTTAAAAAAATATCCTGTGCTACACTTACCTTTTTCAAAGCATTGGCATGCACTTTCAAGCACGGCCTGGCAACTTTGCTATGTCTTACTTGAAATGAACAGGGCTAATGCCTTTTTTTAATGTTCAGCTCTTTATTAAAAAGATCAGCTGGGCAGGGGGCTCGACACAGAGCTCGCCCCCGTGGTTGTAGCTTTCCCAGGTGGCCGAAAGGAAGGAGGCATGCAGAGTCTGTCGCTGAAGTCCAGAGCAGCAGCTGTCCCTTCTTCTTTCCTTGCAACTGATGAGGAGGCGTGGTGTGCAGAATCTGTTGCTGAAGTCCAGAACAACAGCTGTCCCCGCTCCTCCGCGCTCTCTCTCTGCCTTTCTGTCTCCCTGCTTCTCACAGCCTAACCTAGTCTATTCTTTTTTAGGTGATGGTGATGGGTCAATCAAGGGATGTGTTTCCCTCTTCCTCAGCTAGGGCATTTGTCTAGACCCCTCTGCTGTGTTCAGTTTTTGATTTAGGGTTGTTTTTATCTCCTAAAAATACTCCAATGATCCTAAGGGTTTTTTATTTGCATGTTAGTCCCAGAATGGCAGCGTGGGGGGGTGGGAGGCCAGTTATCTCCAGGTAGTTTAGAGAAAACAAACAGAGCAATTAGCTAATTAACATTTCAATATCGGTACTTAGCTAGAGTTAGTAGGTTTTTTAGTGTTGCCATGGGAACTAAGAAGGCCCTGCCCACATCTCTGGGGAACACATCTCTGGGGAACACGTGGAAACTGTTCATTACATTACTATCCCCTCTCAAAGAAGCCTTGAAATCCCTGTGATCATTCTGTGGTACCTATAATTGCCATTCGTTCAAAGAAAGGATGATGCTTTTTCTTTCTTTTTTTTTTTTTTTTCCTCTTTACTGCTTTTGCACCTTCATTTAAGTCCCATGAATTCTTAACTTTGGCCAAGTAGGAAAGTTTTCTTCTGGCAAATGAATCTGATCCCAGTCATTAACTACAGAGCATGACATGACTGAAGGGCAGCAGATGTGTTGTGAGATCTGAGGTCTTTTGGTGAGCCTGTGCTGATGCTTGGCTTTAGGTATACCTGACTTCTCAAATAAGGTCTTCTAGTCTGAAACTCCTGGTAAAGCACCTTCCCACTGGAAGTGAGATCAGGGCACATCACAAGACTAACATTACCTTGTCCAAATAAATGTATTTTGTTTGCTTGTCCAGTTGAGGCATGTATTTTATCCATAAAATAATTATGAAGCTACTATTGGTTCATCAAGCCATGAGAAATGAGTGCTCAGATGTGTCCACATTCCATCGAAACCCAGGTGGTGTCGATCCTTTTAAACTTTAGCTAATGCCCTGAGTTAAACTCGGGTGTGCAGGCAAACCTTAAATTTACCAGAGACTTACTGGCAAGGTTATGACTTTGAAAACTCTGGTAAGGTGGTACTGTGCTGAGAATTATTGATCCACCTCATAGCTGTATATGAGGTTCTTTCTGATGAGGGGGTTATTGGTGGTCTGTTCTAATCAGCAGTGACTTGAAGGTAGATGGTTGGTTCTCCCCTGTCTTTTACATTAGCCCAGAGGGCTAGCCTGAAGATTTATATTAAGCATTAGTTAATATTAATAATTACTTACTTTTTCTGTTATTTTGAAGCATAAGAAGATTTAAATCTTCTTCATTTGTAAAGACAAAATTTAAATGTGTGAAAAAACATGTAGAATATTGGTATTGTGTAAGTCAGATGATCCTGTAAATAATCAAACCTGCTTTCTTTCCACAGCTATTTGGATATTGGAGAAACAAAGAAAAAACCTGCTGAAGTCAATAATGAGGTAGGATGGCTGAAATATTAAAGAAATTAACCTGCGGTTTATGTTAGTGACATGCCTACATTTAAGCCTGATTTTTTAATATACATTTATTTTATTTAATTTTATAATAATACAGTTATCTACCATTCTGTATATATTTCTTCAGTGATTATTACTCTGGTTGCTTTGAGCTGATATATTGACTGTCTTCTGCTCATCTTTCTAAATAGCCGTGTTATGTGTATCTTGGATAATTCGTTTGTATAAAAAGAAATATATATATATAATATGTTATGCTGGTGAGAAATACTCTTATAAAGATTTTAAGCATGCAAGCCAGAGTCGGGAGATTGCTTCACAGTGTGTCAAAACCATTGCAGACAAGAGGGAGGAGGACCTCATTTGCAAACGAATGAACGTAGCCGGCCGGAGATGGGTCGGTCCCCAAGGTGATCCGAAGAACTCCCAAGGGATGAATACGTGATAAATATCTAAGACTGAGATAGCCAGAGCCATCGGAGAGACACATCTCAATGCCATATGCCAGTAACTCAATCATGGACATACATCACTCCTGGACATGGTTTTGTTCAGCTCCTGGAGAAAAGAAACCACAGGAATATGTGGGACTCTGAAAGGAAGAAAAGGAACTCTGCCTCAGGCAGAATAAACTGTATAAAAACTGCTTGGATGGGACAGTCGGTTTGAACATAGGAGACCCTATGCTGTGTCTCACCCAGCGCCAATACCCAGGCTCGGCACTGACCTTTTGATTTGATTGTAGCTATCTCGGACCAAATGTCGGTCATGAAATAAAAATCTATTTTTTATTAATTATTAAATTCGGCTTGATTAATTTTTACCCATAAGAGCCACATCCAGTTAAAAACTCAGTTAGAAAAAAGATCTCCTGTTGTCTTCTTTGAATCTGGTAGTAAACCTAAGGGAGATTTTCAGAAAAAAATATTAGGAAAGAGACTTTTGGGAGTTTTGGACCAGCAAATTTTCTTCAAAACTTGGTATTTCCTCTGAAGAAGAGACATTTTTATTTGAAAAATGCCAGTGTAAACTTTTAACTAATTGTAGTCCTTAATTTGCCAAGCTCAGTTGTTTCTCTTCAACAGCACTTATGCTGTAGTTGGAGGAGATAACTACAAGCTTCAATAGGAGTTACAGCTTCTGCCTCACAAGAAGCATCAGCTCATTTGTTTGTCAATTTCTTTTGCCTTGTGCTCTCAGGCCATATTTTCATCAATTAAATGGTTTGTGTAGCAGATGTCTTCACACAGTAGGACACCTTGTACTAGAAGATCCTCAAAATTGCTCTAATGACCTTTTAGTGTGATATTCAGATACTTCTTATTCAGAAGCTATGTAATACAACAATTTTTTAACAGAGCATAACTTGTCATCTGTATCTTTTTGAATGAGCTCACTGAACAGGAAGATCAAATTCAAGTTGAAGATTTGATATGCTGCTGCTACAACTACTCTGTAAATTTACTCTTAGTTGGATACTTATCAGTACAACTACAGCCTTGCTTTTTAAAGGCTGGTCTTAAGGCTGATTATTTTGCTGCAAATCTTTAGAAGATTTTTGATATAACAGAAAGTCTGTGCAGTTGTAGAAGTAGTTATAGAAGTTGTGAGTTTTTTTACTTGGAGCTGCACGTTTGGTAAAAGAGGCTTTTATTGTTTTGTCTGGAATCAGTGCTCATTACATATTATTTTAACACTTTCAGCCATGTCTTGGGGCTTTGAAGTAATCCAGTATAAACCCTCCATTATTTCAGCTTTCTTCTTCATATTTGACTTACGTCTGCAATCTCCACTGTCTCCCTGTGGAGAGCCTAAATCCCTGTGCTGAATTTAACTTTAACATGGTTGATTTATTTGAGGAGAGGGGTCATAAAAGTTAGTTGAAACATATTGGTAATCTACAGATTTTTATCTGGGCTTATGAATAACACAATTGTCTTTATGCCCTAATAATTTAATCCTGGGAATGAACTTTCAGGAGACTAGTAACAGAATTTTAGTGCCTAAATTAGTTTTTGTTAAAATTATATGAAGCAGCAAGTCCCAAGTTACTTTTTTTTTTTTTTTTCAGCTGCTCAATGAGAAATCAAAACCCTAGATTTGTTGTAGGACCAAGAGAGGCAGCATTGTTCCTATAATGCTTAAGTACAAGGGTATCAATGCTGATTGTATCAAGCATGTGTAATTTGGCATTTTCTCCACTAAAACAATTACAAATATCTGATTCTGGTTAGTTTTCAGGGAGTCGAAACAAAAAAAAAAAACTTTATGCAGCAGCTGTACACTGTGTATTTGTATGCAGCTGTATGTTTTCTTTTGTGTTAGTTAAACTGCCAAATGCTTGACATCTGCTTTTGGGAGCACTTTAATGTTGTTCTTGCAAGGCAACATCTTAATTCCTTTAAATTTGCAAATAACTAGAAAATGTGTGTCAAACTAGAGTCAAGCAAGAAAATATATATGTTCAAGATATGGTGTAAATCCTCTGGCAGAGCTATCTTGCTGTAATAATACGTCTCAAAATTTTAACAGTTGTGTTACTCGTAGGCAAAATAGTAAAAATATTTCATCCTGACCCAAACTAAAGCTTTGTTACAAACTCTTTCTCAGGTTTGTTTCCATCCGTCACTTCTTTTGGCAACTGAACTTCTTGTTTTTCAAGAGAGATCCCTTTTGTACCAAAGCTGATGTGCAAGTCCAAATACATGTTAAATGATGTGCTTGAGGTAACAATTGATCTCTTGAGAAAATACAGACCAACAGAGTTACCAGTTGTTTATTATAAGCTTAATTGTTTTTAAAAGGTACTGAATGTTATTTTCCAATAATTTTCCAATTATAATGGGGGAAGTATGGACATTTATATTTCTCTAGGCACTGTTTGATCTAGATGGTCTCTCCCTCTGCACTCAAAAATATGAATTTTACTTGCCATTGGGGCTGGGCAAGCTGAAGAAGAATCAGCTGAGCTTTTGTATTTGCAAATTCTGTAGGCAGCTATTTATTTTAAATTCTCTTTGCTTCATAAAAATATGTTCAGCTGGAGCCTCCTTTCTTCTTGGACTTCTTATGACCAACTACTCTTTGAATACACTGTAGTAAATGAACTTTGCTGTGTGATATTGTAACAGCAAAGAATTACAGGTACGCAAGAAAAGCAGAAGTATTTTGATATTGAAGAATCAGTATCTCGCAAGTGAGAGAAAAAATGAAGGTTATACTGTATTGTCTGCATGAGACAGCATCTGTTATCAGAAGGCCATAGTAGGCCTGCAGTAGGCTACTCTACTGTTCATACATTTGCACTTGGTTGATCTTAGGTAGTAAGAACATTGCAATTTTTTGTCTGCACTTCGCTTTTTCTCCTGGACTTTTAGGACAAGGTGATTGTGTGGGCACCTCTCACACAGCCATGTCACATTTTCCCAGTGGTAAATCACTTTTTCACTGTTTTACATAAGTTTATTTTATTGTTCCAGAACTCCTCTTCGATTGCAGCTTCTTGTTTGATTATTTGGTTTAGGTATGGTCACATTTGTAGGAGTATTTGTTGAATGGAATACTCAATATTTTTGACTGATTCTTCGGAGGATTAGTAAAGATTCCTCAAAGCTATCCTACATGTATGACCTGCATATTTGTATCTGTATACACCTCCAGAACATCTCTCCCTAGTGGAAACACTTACTAATCACAAGGATTTGAGTCAATGTCTGAACATTTTTAAAATTTAAAACTTCTTTTTCTGATCCAGTGCCTATCAGTTCTCATGTTGGTCACATTCTGGATGACACAGACGTGGGATAGGACATGGAGTAAAGTGCTTTTGCATTCTAGGGAGCTTCACAGAACATGTTTGTGCCTGTGATGAAGTGTGACTGCAGAATGAAAATGTGACTGGCAGAATGTCCTACTGATGGTCTCCAGGTACAGCCCATCACTCTGCAGCTGCTGGGTTCTTGAGGACCAGACATAGTTGGTTGGCAAATCTCAGTGTAGGTCACTGTGCTCTTGGTGAGGTCCTGGGACAGGTCCTGGTCCCTGTTGTCCAGTGCTGACAGAAGAGTCAAGTACCATGACAGGGGAGTGTGAAGTAGAAAATACAATGTTTGAGACTTGGTAGATAAGAACTTAGCACTAAAATTTTCCCCAAAAGCATTTAAGATGATGCTATAAAATCATTTTGAAGACTTGCAAATCCTGCGTTTCTCTCTGTTCCTCCATATTTCAAAATTAAATTATTCTAGTATCATTTATGGCAATTGTTTTTCCTCATCATTTGTTGCTTGACAAAGTCACCACTCGTCTCTGAGCAGTAGTATGATTGCACTTATCTGTAAAAATTACATTTTGGAAGTCTGTGATGTTTTCTTGGTTTCACAAATTATTTTGGTATATTCATGCTGATACCTTGTATCTAACTTGATATGAGTCATTCTTTTTCAAGTACCTTCTCATGAAAATCACAGTAGTTATAATTATTTTTTAATTTCAAAACTGCTGTTTATCATGTTTGACAACATACATGTTTAATCATAAGGAAAATCTCGTAATTTTTCAATTATTGGGCTCTTGATTCACTTTAACATCTAACTGTCAGAAATGGTTCCCGGATATTTTCTCTGTACAGAAGATAGTTTTTTGTAAAAGAGACTGAATAGATATTAGAAATTATCCCAGGCTGTGCAAATTACAGCCTTTTGATGTCAAAACAATGTAACTACATAAGATATTCTTTCCAGCTTCTTTCCTAAGGATTAAAAAACTCAAACATTATTTGTGTTACCCAAAATTGCTAAACATAAAATACTGTATGGCCGGTAACAAGTCTTGTATAAAGGTCCACTCCATATTCCTTTGCCAGAATGCAAAACTAAACCCTCTTGCTACTCCATATCTGACCTGTTTGATTTCTTCTACTGCTGGTGTCACAGACTGGGTAAGAATTTTCTGATTTTCTCAGCTAAATTAATTAGTAATTCTGCTATAAGTGTATTTTAAGGAATAAGACTATTAAAATGTTTTAAAAATGTGATATATATCTTTAATCTCCTGAGCAACATCTTTAATAGTTAAATGTGATATGCCTTTGTTTGGTATTTAGTATCCTGGTAACATAATTAGCACAACAAGACATACAAAACAAATACTCTTCCTGAGTGTTCACAGCCTAATACCAGGAGGAATTAGAGAAGAACTGCCCAGACACCCAGTTAGAAAATAAGCTGTGCCCACTTTTTTCTTATTTGAACTATGGATGCATCAAACTTGTCTTTATATACTTCTGTATTACCTGAACTGTGCAGTTTCGAGTATCTTGACTAGCAGCTTGCTTACAAATGGATTTAGTGAATTTTTGAGCAGCAGAAAGACTTTGATTCATGCTACTGGAGAATTCCATGGTTTGTATTGAGTTTGATCTGAAACGTGAAAGCTCTTCTCTTCCTTGATTAACACCTGCCTTGTTCAGTTGAGTAGCTGGTCTTCCTGGCGTGTGAGGAGGTCAGGAGCGAGTGAAGAGGTGCCAATACGGAAGCTTTTAATGAGCTACTTGTTAGTCTCATTAATAATTTGTTGCTGTATATTAAACTGACTTACTTTAAACATTAACAACTCTTGCCTTCAATTAAAATGGTGAAGAAAATAAAATTATTTTTGGGGGATTGTTTTTTCTTCTTCAGCTGTTTGACTGTTCCTAGCTTCAGGTCCTTCTGATGAGCCATAAAGACCAGAGACTTCCTTGTGGTTTAGTTAGTCTCAGGAATTTGGGGTAAATACACAAAATGTGAGAGTCAAGATCAGTCAGAATCATCACTATCATGTCAGTGTCAGAAATTAATGTCAGAATCTATTTTGGTTGAATAAACTCTGTTACTGATTCCATCATTGTGTGTGTTGTAAGTAGTGTGGGTACAGCATCATGCAACTCAGAGAAGAAATGGGAGCTATTCTTGGGATCCAGAGCGAGCACAGATGTGATCTGTTTTAGAGCAATGTGTAGGCTGTGTGTCTGGGCAGATGAGGCCATTGTTTGACTTAGCTGAAGATTTGGCCACTAGTCCAATGTCCCAAACTCATGGCAGATCCAGACTGAAACATTTTTCTTTCCAGGGCTTAAATAGCTGAGGTGAGATGTACATAGAGCATAAAACTGTATTTCACTTACCGTGGCTGAAAAGGAGAGCAGTTTACCTTGGAGGTGAACAGGTTGGCTTTAAACACTCTGGGAATTTTGTAGGAGCTTTGCAGTCTAGAAGGCTCCCTTAGTCACTACATGACTGTCTGCTGTGGAATAGCTCATTTCCAGCTCATCCATGTTATATGTAGGCTAAGAAGTTTGTGTGCAGCTGTGGTCTTGTGGCCTATTGCTCAGTTAATAGCAGTTTGAGTGTTGCTTTATAGGAACAGAGTAAAAAGGCTTGTAGTCTCTGGCTCAAGGCTGATTTGTACTATCCAGAGCACCATCTGGCAGTGCAAAGTAGCCAGGGAAATGTGGATTATCCAGGTTAGTTACTGCATAGGATAACTGAAATGGTTTTGTACTAGGCAAACACCTCAGTGAGTGTGACTGAAGCTTTAGTCAATGTGTAAAAAATGTCCATTAAAAAAAAAAAAAGTCATGTTTCTATGAAATAGATAACATGTTTCCTGTGCTGTAATAGCTTTAGGAAACTTATTGTTCTAGTTTGGTTTTGATCACTGAACTTTGAACATTCCTTCCTTTCACATCACAGGGTGGTGATGGTGTGTATCAATGGGGTTTTGGTTCTTTTGACCCCAGTTCTACCCCAGGGAAATGTAAATATTTGTTCTTAATTTTCCTAGGCACATTGATTAAAAAACAGGCCATTGTAACAAACTGGCAAGGCCATGGCTCATTGCATGAGCTGATAAATTTGGAATGTGACATTGTGTTGAAATATTTCAAGCTTTGAAAGGTTAGTTATAAAGTGACGTAATGAGTGAGATGTTCATAGCACCCAGGACTACATTGGTAGCAATAAGAAAGGCCAGATTTTAAGCCTGTACAAATCAAAGCAGTACAGAGCATCTCGTTCAGACACATTACATTTTTTGACTTTTGCTTTGTTGCTGTCCAGTGTGGCTTTGTAAATACATGTTATCCTGCAAATCATGCAGCTGTTTAATTGCCTCCTTTGATGGGAGGACATTTCTGGTGAGGAAAGGAAATAAATCCATTGGTAATACCTTAGCTATGGGTAGCTGGTGTATGTATTCATGGCAGCACTGTAAAAGTGCTGCCAGACCTCTGTCTGGCATATTTAGCATATGTCTAATTATTTAATGAACAGTGAAAGGAAAAGAAAACCTAAGAATGGCACATTTCTATTTGAACCTATTCTCAAGTGCATAAAAATCACCTTTTTAGAAACTGAGTATGTAGACTGGCATGTTCAGAGGCCAGTGAAAATAGTGAATTTAGTTAAAATTAGTGAAATTAGTTAAAATACTAATTAATGAACTGTATGCTTTTCTTATATACAGGGATTTACTCTGTGAAGTGTCATATACTTCTTGCAAGTCCCAAGTAGACAAGAGGAGGTTGGGTAGTTTTCAGAGTCTGTCCCACTTTCCTGTCTATATTTTTCTAATAAGTGTTGAGAAATATAGTGCAGCATTCATAGAAGCAAAATGCGTGGGGATCAGCAAATATGTTCACACCAACCAAAACAAATAAACTTAATTTTTATACATCTCCATGTTAGAGATTATGTTTATTATCTTTTACTGGTTAGCATGTGTCTGAAGAAAGAAGTGAAAACTTAATTAATTTTTATCTGTATACTTCAAACCAATGTGTGCCTTGCTCAGAGTCCTTGCATGAATAGCCATTCTCAATGATGATTTCTGTTTAATGCCATCTGTGTGGCATTCTCTTCCCAAAGTAACATTTCTTGGAGTTAGAAAGATTGCATAAGCGAGCTCATTCATATTGTTCTAAAAAGGAGTGGCATGTTTTTAGTTATTTAATGAGTTTGACTCTGCATCTTTTGTCAATGTATATAAAAATGCCTATCAAAAAAGAAAAAGTCATATCTCTATGAAACAGATCTTTCCTGTGCTGTAACAGCTTTAGGAAACTTACTGTTGTAATGTATTTTCATGTAGTCAGCTGAATATAAATGTAACAGAATTTCTTTAATTATTGTATTAAAGTCTGTATATATTTATGCATACACACACATTGTATTCAACTATACATGTGGATATATGTATCAAAATGGAAATATGTATTCAAAATGGTTTTCTTACAAAAAATGATAGTATGCCTGAGGTAATGGTTTGGCTGCTGATCATTTAGCTTTGTTTTTGGGGTTTTTTTTCCACCAGTCAGCACTGGAAGATGTAAGTACCTAAAGTCGATTGAGCAATGTGTTGTATGTGTTTCTTAAGTATTATGTTTGTGGTTTTTAAATTTTGTAAATATTTAGAATATAGCTATGTTTAGCATGAAAGTGAAAAATATATAGGATGTTGTTTAAAACAAACAGCTGTGAGGACATGGATTTCATTACCTTGCTTCAGTTGGATGCTGATGTGCTGTGTGGTTGTATTTACAAAAGGCTGTTGGGGGACACTCAGAGCTAATCAACCCCAGTGTATTATGACCAAAGATGAAAGCTGGACTCCCAAGAGACTCTGTAAAAAGCGTTCTGAGATTCAAATGTTTACAGAGTTCTCGAACACTGCAGAGTGATTCCCATTCCCAGAACCTAACCTGTGCTGAGTTTAGCTGTTTTGTTTTTCCCAGACTTTGTAAGGTGCTTTGCAAAGTCATTTCATAGATGGTAACTCCTCTCTTATGTAAGGAAAATCCATACTGCTGTAAGACACTCCATGTGAAATACTTTTTATTTTATTTAAAGAATAGAAAAATAAAAATTATAGTGGTTTTGAGTGTTTGTGATCCCGTGGTGTATTTCCAACTGTGTAGCTCTTGTTGCCTTGCTAATTGTCATTGGATTGATTGCTTCCAGCTTACATAAAGTTTTCTCTGAGTTTCTCCTTCCTCCCCTGGACACTTTGTGCTGCTGCTGTGTGTTGTCGTGTAATACCTCAGATAAGCATCTCGTCACAAATTATAAATTGTTGGCAATGTTTGTCATTAGGAAATGGAAGCTGCCCTTAAATGGGTCTTTTCAAACAAACTGAAAATGTACAAAATTTAAAGATAAAATCATAATGGGGTCAGACCGCTGATTAATGTAAATCTGCTTGCAGTTGCTGATGTAAATGGAAAAGTGCTGATGTACATCATCAGAGAATGTGGCTAGTGAAATGAAAAGAAAATAAAGGGATTAGGGGGCTAGTGATGCTGGTCTCTTTATGTAAGCACAAAGTTTCACCCAAGACCACTTTGCTGTTAATATGTAACTCTGCAGTGCCAGAGGGGTCAGGCTATTCCAGACACTGCAACAATGTGGTGCCTCCTACAAACATAATAGGAGCAGAACTATGTATTCTTTAATTAACCCCTGGACCAGGTCTTCCACTGGGATGGTTTAGTGGAACTCCATATACCTCAAAAGGAAATAGACTGATTTACTGTAGATGAGCACTTGGTCTTTTATTAATGTGTACTTCTGAATTTTGGAGTTAGGTGCCTTGCTTTTCACAACCATAAATAGCTTAACATTGATCAGACAGAAGTTATTCTGAACTCTACAAACAGAACAGTCAGATTAATGAAAAGAAACATGTATAGTATGGAAGTGGTGGATTTTTTCTTACCTTTTTTTCCTTTTTTAATCACAGTGTAGTGTGATCTTTATAGAACATGCCTTCAGAGCATGCTTCCTTGCAATGATTTCTGTAGTTTAACTTTATCAAATCTATTATTGCACTAACATATTCTCTTCTTTTTTTTTTAATACAGAAGGTACATTGATTTAAACAGTATTAGATAAACAATGCAAGTTTATATTTTGTTCCAGTTTAGGCCATGCTTAGGTAGAACAGACAAATATTTAGTCTTGGCCCAAGCTGGCCCCAGGTTATAATCCCCTGCAGTTTGCTTGTTGAATAACAAACCTGAAATTGTAAGGTGCAGAAAGCTGCCAGAAATATTAGTGATCCTCAGAGAGCAACCCAAAAGACAAACTTCCAGGTTGATACTTCAGTATCTGTTAGGGTCAGTCTTTCAAATAATAAAGGGGTTCTTAACATCTATCAGGTTATTGTTTTCTCCAGGGTCTGGTGACTGGGCTACATGCAATCACTTGGTGGCCTTCTGAGGAGCCTACACCAAAATTAATGGTTTCATCAGCCTGCAGGAGCAACCAAGTAATAGGACACACCTAGGGCTATCCTAAAGGGGTCCTTTATGCTTAGTGAATGCTTTCTAGCTTTTCCAGTAAAGTGTGGTGCATTGGAACCTGAGTGTTACAGACTGCATCAGAGAACTTAATTTGATGGACTGTTTGGAGAGACTGTGGGAGAGCTTGAGCAGCATAAGTGAGCATCAGGAATGGATGTGGAATCAACTTTTAGAAAAAGTGATTTATAATTTTAGTCTTTATGTATTTGATACTTTATAGGGGACTATTCTGGCAACCTGCCAGCTTCAAAGAAAGGTGTAAGGGCATCCTAGGTTCAGTAACTCCCATTTTGTGTGCAACCTGTGTTTGGAGCCTAAACATTAGGACCTGATGCTATGGAAGTAAATCAGTATTGTATTAGCTTCCAGTAGCATAATCTTTAGAAAGTTATCTTTTTTTTTCCACCTGTATTTTGAAGCTCTTTATTTAGATTGCTTACATTGTGAAAATAACCCTTTAATGGCTGACAGCAGCAATAGTAATGTTGTCAGATGTTGCAGTTTAAGGTATATTTTCTTTTTTTCCCAGTAAATTTTCCTTTCAAATTTTGGGGACATAAATGACTAGTTATGCTCTGAAGAATATGCTTCAAATGTTTCTGCAAGAATGGCTGAGCTCCTAAGTTTTTTGGCAGTTCTCAAAAAATATCTTTGCCTTCCCTAATAAGCTGTATGATAACAACATTTTACTCTCTTTCCAAGCCTGTAGTAGTAGGTGTGAATCTTTCACCTGATTCAGATCACACTGGAATTGACAGCAAGACTGTGAACTGCAATTACCTTAGGCATTAGTGCATAGCTTATGTACAGTCTAGTACAAAATTTCTCTTTGTATGAGGCCAAAACAAACATGCATCTACAAAATAGATCTTAAGGAGTAAATGCAAATAGCTTGTGAATTGCTTGTGTAAAGGGAAGGTCCCCAGCCATGCCAGGAATCTGCTTCCTAGTCTGGTCTGCAAGCAATGCTGGCACAATGCAGTAGTAGCATCTTTCTTGCCGTCTCTCCTCTTGTATTTGTCTCTGGCCAAAATATCCCTTTGCACTGACCTTCAAATCACCATGCCCTTCTGGGGCTGATTGCTTCTGTTTAGTCTTTTTAGTCTATAGAGCTGTGCAAAGGTTGATTCTGCCTTTCTCCATCCATGACCACTGTGGGCTTTTATGTCCTCTGAGTCTCTCAAAAAACTAATGTTTGAGAGGGCTACACAGCTCACAAGGGCCTTTGAAAAACACAAAAAGTTGAAGTGAGTTGAATTCAGAATAAATGTACTTCTTTTTCAGCAGACATTCCAAACAGATTTTGTTCAACAGACTTACCTGTTATTGTATTTTACTTGAAATGATTATACATTAAGGAGTGCCATTATTGCTTTTGTTTTGTTGGTTCCTTTTCTCCTAAGTTTGTTATCTCGCCTCCAGAAATTATGTGCTTGGTGCAGAATTTGCTGTATGACATTCTTTGACCCATGTGAGAAGTCAGATTTGATTATTTTAATAATAATTTTTCATTCATTTGGAATATCTACTAGGTTGAGCACCTTTCTTTTCAGTGCATACACGAGAAAGTTCTAGAAAGCATTCTAGTCATTACTAAATGAGTTTGTGTGAAAATCCAAGCAAAGACTAAAAGCACTGGAATTCAGACTATTTCCCACAAATTAAACAAGAAGTACTGGTTAAGTTAGCACAGAGTGTGATAAAACTGCAAAATATCATGTCATTAGACTGCTTTACACAGTGACTGGAAAATTGTCAGTTTAAATAAACTTCGTACATCTATTTGAAAGCATGCCTCTCTGCACACCAGCTATTTAATCCTTTAAGCCTTTATAGTATTTTATTTTAGAAATGTAGCAAACTTGTTAATGCATGTACTATAACTTTTAAATGTTTGGGTTTAACACCTTATTTTGATTTGCTAATGATGAAGAATTAAAAAAAAATCTTTCTAATGATTTTGGAGTTTGGGTTTATCCCTTTTTTTTTAACTTTCTGTTCAGAACAACAACATTAATGTTGATCTCAGTACAGTGTCTATTCAAAAAAGAATAGGGAATAATTCTGGGATTTAAGTAGCCTGTGTATTATTCTGAAGGCTGAAAATCTGCAGTTCACCTCACTTTTGAGTAATTCCTCTAAAATGAGCAAAGTATTCAGGAACCTTTATAAATCACTGATGGATTTGGATTAAAGGCCTGTACAAGACCAAAAGTAGTTATTATAGCAGAGAGATCTAGCAATGTCATTTATTGTTAAAAAGGAAAGATAGTTAAATTGCCTGCACCATGCTTATAAGCAATAAAGACTAAGACAGCAAGAACAGCATTTGGGAGTATTTCTTTGGGTCTGTAGAACAACCAAAGATGTCCATACAATTCTGTCTCCTCAGTGCAAACCATGTATTGTGCTATGGTGCACTGTGGTGTGCTGTGCTGTGGTTGTTACTCAGCATACACATAAAACTACAGCAGTAATTATGTGGGCTATGTAGAAGGTGAAGCTGGAATGGAATAAAATGCATGCTTTACAGACATGCAGTCCCACTTGCTGATGGTGGTCAGGGTAAACTTTTTTTGACTATGAGGACTGTGTAACTTCTAATTCTTCTTTTGTTCTTGCAGGTCAAGCCAGTTACTCACAGCAGGATCACCGTTTCAGCACGGTTTCGAAAGCCTCTCCAGGAGCCCTACACTATTTTGTAAGCAGAATTTTCACTTAGTGGATTGCCCTTTCGGGGGGGTGGTGGTAGGGTGTTCACTTCAGGTGAGCTTTGTTTAAAATGCTCCTCCAAGTTATTTTACTTTGCTTTATTTCAGCCTGATTGCTAATGGAGACCTTATTAGCCCTGCAGTGCGCCTCCTCATTCCCAGGAAAACACTGAATCACTGGGATCATATTCTTGAAATGGTTACAGGAAAAGTTACCCTCAGAAGTGGAGCTGTTCACAGGTATAAAGAAGCCAAATATTTGCAAGATACATTTTATATGCCTAGATATGTTTCTAAAACTCCATAGATAGATATAATGGATCATTCCTATTTTATGGGAAGTTTCACTCTAAGAAAATTAAAATACATCAAAAGGCCATAAAGTGGAAATACGTTGACTCTAAGTAACCTTCATGTTTCATTTCTAACTGCTATTAACAAAAAAAAAAAAAAAAAAAAAACTGCCATTTGCTTAAACTGATATTTAAAAATTATTATTTATTAATTAATTATTTAATTAGAAGGCCTGTAATAATACAATAATAACACAATACATTTAGTACTAATAAATAAGTTACATGTCATAATGAAATAAATGAGCGTGGTAAAGTTGGTGAAGATGTTTGGAATTTGAGATACATGTGCTGTGTGTTACTCTTTAATTTTGATAGTTCTTCAAATTCATTGGGGCAAACAATTTCAAGGAGAATATTATGGGTTCTTTGGGGTTTGTATACCTGGGGCAAGACAAGGATGTGCTTCATATTCGGCCCTCAGCCTCTTAATAAAAGCCAAGTCCAAAGTTGTTATTGTTGTGGTTTGCCAGTTCCAGTATCTCAGCTAGTCTGAGTTGTTGAGGTATCCGAGGAATAGGAGGTCACCTCTTGAATGGGTCAGTTTCAGTCCCTTAAGGCTTCTACAATGTAAAATAAGTTACCTAAAATGGCATTTGTTAGTTACAAATTTTAGAGCAAAATGATAGATGTGATGTCCGTGAAAAACACTGCAGTGTAAGTGGGCTCTCAAGGTGTGCAAGCAAATTATTGACATTCCAGTGTTGCCCCATGCAGAGCACATTACAGAAATTTCTTCATCAGGTGGGAAAGGACCTTTTGTGGAAAATCATTCTTCACAGCCGATGCAATGTCTGAGGCTAAGCTTGCAAAATCTTTCTCAAAACAGAGAAGATAAGGTAGTCTTTTAGTTCTTCTGCTTGCTTTCCTGTTTGATAAGAGTGAGAGAAGATTAAGGTAATGCTGTTGAATATTAGCTCTCACCAAGTTTTTCCTCTCAGCCCTGCAGTTCTTTGCTCCTATTAGCTGGCTGCTTAGGCTTTCACTTGCAGTAAAGTAAACCTACATGTGTTGAAACTTTCTGGATCTGTTTCTCTGCTAGTGTAATTCAGAAGTGAACAAAACGAGGAAAGACTTTTACAACATACCAATTCTTTGTGCTCTCAGGTTGTTTAGCAATTTAAAAACCTTTCACATTTTATTCTCGTTAGTTGGTGTCACTCTGGTGAAACTGAATGTTGTACATGAAAGCATTCAATATATAACTAAGATTCCTTTGAGATGTTCCCTTCAGTGCTCATCTTTAATCCTTCAAAAATAAGATAATGTACATGACATTTTTAATTATTTAATATTTTCCCCTTGCTGGTTTTCTATTAACTCAGTTTTCATTTTCTTTTCTTTAAAATATTAGAAATACATATTAAATCCATTAGTAAAGTGATTGTAGTTCTCTAATAACTTACACATTACTTGCTGGGGTTTAATGAAACTATGTTAGCATTAGGGGAGATCTGGTAAGACCACTGATGCTGGGAAGATATAATTTCTCATTAAAGAAGGATAAGTGGACTTACAAGAACCTGCATTATGTACAGGGCAGCTTTTTCTTTTCCATGTTACTAAAAGACTTAAAAAGCTACCAAGTCTCACAGTTTCACATGGAGCTTTTTAAAAAAGAAATTATTCATCACCCTGATCAGAATAGAGATGCAAGCAGGAAATACGAGAGGGGAGATGATGGGAAAGCAGCTTTTCTGCTTGCCAGATTGTGGGAATCTAGGGACATTGTCCCAGAAGTTGTGTCTTTGCTGTCTCCCTTTTTCAGCGTGTATGCTTGCTTTCTTTTGGCTGTTACTTTTTAGCTCAGATTCAGGAGGGACAGTGGAAGTCCACTGACATCTCACAAAGCAAACTTAGGTCATCCTCAGAAGAAGTGACCACAAGAACATTTTTGTTACATAATACAAGCCAGAGAGAACTCACCTGGTCTGTGAATGGTTGTGGCAAAGTGGGTGGGTGAAAATTGTGGCTTCAAAATTCGGAAACTGTAAAAAAGTAGCTTCAGAAATTTGTGTCACAAAACTTGTGTGTGCTTAAGTCCATTTAGTTAGTTATTTGTTTGAAGATCCATTTTTAAAAAATGCATTTTTTATTTAATTTTCATCTTCAGAGACTGATTATGTTTGATTTCACTATTATGATTATTATTTTCAGGGTGAAAATTAAAATTAAAGATTGCCAGGTAATCTGTAACATTTTTTGAGTTATATCAAATAAACAACTTCTGCGCTTTAAATATAACACTAAAGCACAAGCAAAATGAAAGATCAGGAACAAAAGAAACTCCATTATTTTGTATGTACCCCTCTATATCTGCATCCCTTTAAAAATATATAAACAATTCTGAAGCTGTGGTATGCTGATTTGCTGTTTTTTCCCCCGAGTTCCCAAAGCAAAGTGCAATCTAGCAGAACACAGCAAGATTAATTCAGAAATAGGCTTCCTGCTGATATTCTGATAGCTTGTTTTATTTTCCTTGTTTGTGTGTAACTGATGTAGACTCTGTGGTAGTGAAACATAAATTGATCTTTGAATTGCTGGCATGCCTGTGGAATGTTTGCACTATGAAATAAATATAAGTAATACAAACGAGGAAGCAGCAATGTGATCTAGATTTAAAATAGCTGCAATTTCACCTTTCAAAATTTTCAGTCTTTGTACATCGAAGTGTGTTCCCACATGGCAGGAGACACACAGAAAATTGGGGGGCTTTCACGAGGGTAATACAAGAAAGACGTGGACATGCAGGAACAAGTGCAGCAAAGGGCCACAGAGAGGAAGGGCTTGAAGATACCTGCAGTGTGAGGAGAGCTGGGACTCCACAGCCTGAGGAGAAGGCTCAGAGGGATCTTTTAAATGTGTGTATATACCTGGTGGGTATGAGTGAAGAAGGCAGAGCCAAGCTCTTCTCAGTGGTGCACAGTGATAGGACAAGAAGCAATGGGCACAGAATGAAATACAGGAAACTTGACTTGAACAGAAGAAAAAAGAAATTTACAGTAATGGTCATCATATATTGGAACATGTTCCCTAGAGAGTCATTCAACATTCCTGCATTTAAGACTTTAATGAAAGTTGTTATTGTTGACTTTTAAATTAAATATAAATATTGTTGAGTTTTGAGCCATGCTTTGTAGGAAAGAGCTAAATTGTTATTGAATGTTCCTCCTTACTCACTGTTTTGGCTATGCTAAGATAAAATCACGAACTTGACAAGGAAGTAAATTCCCCCCCACCAGTCCCTGATGCATTTCTTTCTTCTCAAAAAGAGGTCATTATGGTTAAAATCCATCTGGTGTAATAGACACAGTGATTATTGGTATGTGCCCAAGATACATGGCTTCTTGTTTTAATGTAGTACTGTATTTCCTGTTAATCCCATCAGGTTCCAACATTCTGATCTACACAAAGTAACAATAAAAATGCAATATTGGCAAGGTCTGTGTTAGGTGGACAGGGCTTTCAAGCATGAATACCCTGTTCTTTCCAGGTTACTGCATAGTTCCCTGAGCACAGATAGAAGGTGGAACTTGGTAGGAGAGGGGGTCAGGAACTCATGGAATAGATTCCTTCCAAAGTAACACAGAAAAGGTATTGAAGACCTTAGAAATATAATTTATTTCTTTACAGAAATTATGGGAGTATTTAATCTATTATAGCACTTCATAATTAATTAGTTTTATATACACTTTGATTTTAGTTATTTTGCTGTTTTTCCTTGATGGTTTGTTTGTTCTGTTTTTTTTTTGTGTTTTGTTTTTTTTTTTCTTTAAAAATGTAGTTACTGATCATTGTATGGTTTCCGCTGTACTTTATTGGGTTTCATATCTGGAAATTCAACATATATTTAGTGAGTTTGGATTAACATAGCTTACAGTCCTCTTAATGCATTTTCATATTTTTCAGACTCTACACTGTAGATGGAAAGCTTGTTCAGAATGGGTCAGACTTGGAGAATGGGCAAATTTATGTTGCAGTGGGTAGAGAAAAGTTTAAGAAATTGCCATATGGTGATCTGCTGTCCAAATCTACAACAAGAAGGCCACAGGGGTAAGTTCTAAAGGTGTGTGATACCCTTCTGTGTGTTTGCGTGTGTCAATTTGTTTACAAAGTGCCACCAGTAAAGTACAAAATTATTATTCCAAGAATGATGCATGGGTTAGTATGGATGCAAAACTTCACTGTCAGCTTCTGAGAAAGCTGAGATAAAAATAACAAAAGCAGAAATGGAAATTCAGAAGACCAGTTCATCTCATAAGCATTCTTTTGATCATGTATCACAAAATTAGCATCTGAGAAAAATTAATCTAAGTCAAAGTAATCCTTATTATATATATATATATATATACACATATATATATATAGTAATATATTTTTTTCCTTGGGATACAAATGTGTACATCTGAATGAGATTGGGTGCAGCTACAGCAGTTTAGGTCTACTCTTGGTTAGTAATGTTTTATGAAAACATTACTTAAGATCCCTTAAGATCGCTTTATGTTTGGGTCTATTTTTTTGTAGGCTAGATCAATCACATAATAGAGTCCTAAACTTGGTGTCTGTAAGGAGAAATTTGTGCTTTTTGTACCTTTGGGAAACATGAAAATTTGTGACCATTTCATTGAAATAAAAGGAAAGAAACGGAAATTGTAAGGAACATTCACGTAGTAATTCACTGGATACTGCTCTAAAAGGTTTTGGTACATAAAGTATACATTGTGGGGTAATGCAGTTTTTGAATAAGTTAATGATTATGCATTTAAGCATAGTCTGGTAAACATAATGAGTGATGCTTAGTGAAAACATGTAGTGAAAAAAACAATTACCTCTGTTGCCACAGCCATCTTGGTGTTATCTGCCTTGATTATAGATACATAGTGTCTGTGCCTGTGACAGTGTACACAATTCTAATGTATGGCTTATTCCTGCAGTTCCAAAACCTCTGTACTACCTCCAATTGTGGGATCTCGAAAGTCTAAAGGCAACGTAAGTATCAAATTTCTAATTCAGCTAAATTCTGGCAGATGGAAAGTTTTAATTAAATCTGAAGAAAAAAAAAAATCCCACAGCCACGTGGTGACATGCTTATGAAAGCCTGATGAATCTGTAGCTATTTGCTATGTCAATTAGAAGAAATCTGAGAAAATGTTGTTGTGATAAGCTGCTTTGTTTTTGATAAAAGCTTCCATAGCAAAGATCAGCTGCTGGCTTGAGGTCTTTCCTAGAAACCTGATAATATATATATAATTTATTTATTCAAATTATATACCTAAAGGAAAAACACAGAACCTTTTACACAACATTTTGCAGAAAACTGTGTTTCTGAACACTGAGTCTGAAAAAGTCCCTAAACCAATTTGCAATCTGATATGTTTTATTCTAGGTAACCACTTCATACAGAGCTTGATCCTTCACTGCTTTGTGTCTTGTATAGCTATTTATATGTGTACAAAATGAGTCAGGGAACCATTAAGGTTGGAAAAGACCCCCCCAGGTCATTGAGTTCAATCTTTGACCTATCACCCTGTGTCAAGTAAACCATAGCACAAAGTGTCACATCCAGTTGTTTCTTAAACCCTTCCAGGAATGGTGACTCCACCGCTTCTCTGGGCAGCTTGTTCTGACGCTTAATCACTGTTTCAGTGAAGGAATTATTCCTCACGTCCAACGTGAACCACCCTGGTATAGCTTGAAGCCCTTTCTTCTTGTCCTGTTCCTTGTTGACTGGGAGAAGAGCCTAACCCCACCTTGCTACAAGAAGAGTCCTCTGTGGATTTAATTTTAGTACCAAAATAGAATATAAGTATCTGTTTTCACCGGTTCTCCATAAGTGCAGTTTACTGTACAAGTACAAGACAGCAGGGAATTAGGCTCACAGTCTGCCATTATAATTGTGATAGTTGATCATGTCCATTCACTGCTTACAAAACAAAACAAAAAAAGTCTCTGGAGCCACTAAAAAGAAGTAAGCAATAAAACATACAAGTTTCTGTTCACATTCCATTGAATATGTTACTGCCCTGTGAAGACTGTCATTCTCCTCCAGCTTCTCTTGACACTTAGAATAATGCCCAGGTCTCATTTACACAGACAGTGATTTATTAACAAGTCATGTTAATGTGTTATATCTTGTGGGTGTCCACACATATGGATGAGAGATAGCTGCATATAATATGCATGCATGCATGCATAGATTAATCTAGCCATTCTTTTCATTAAATGAAACTTTATTTTCTTATAATAAATATGTGATCTTTCTTCTGGAAGCTGTTGAGAATTTAATTAGTCAGGTCATACACTGGGATAGTGTACGTATATACCAGTCCTTAATGAAATTTTTAAAATAAACTTTTTAATTATCACTGATAATTACATCCTCTTCTTTTCAGGGAAATGATTGGCAATCTAAATCTACCAGTGACCGGGGAGAAAACAGTTCCTCACCTCAGCTGACCAAAAGGAAAGACAAAAAAAGCCAGAATCCAGAGAATTCTGTGTCCAGACGACACTTTTCAAACCACTCTACAAAAGTAAAACAGACAGTAAAAGCTTCCACAGGAGTCCTTCAGGATAATGGTCAGTACTGAGATAAACACTGTGGTAGCATAGTGGCTTTTGGTCTTCAGTTAGACCAGAGAAATAGTAGAATCACATGCTTGAATAATTATTGAACTGTCCATTTACTCTGGAAAACTGGAATTGCCAAAGTACTTTCTGCTTAGGAAATGCACCTGTGTGTAGCCACTACATTCCTGGCTTCATTTACAGAGCACAAGATGCAGTATATGATTTTTAGTATACCTTGGAAGTTAGCTTATATGGTTCTATCATTATGCTTTTGGTAAAGGAAAATGAAAAATACATTTTCACCATTTTCCTACTGTTCTGCCCAGCAATAAGGTGAAGAAAAGGAGCTGGTGTTGTCAAAGGACCCCTCTTTGTCCCTGAGAATCCCTGATTACCTGCCTGACTCTGTGTAACAAAACAGCTAGAGGCTGGGGGAGGAACACAGACAGAAGCTCCAGTTAGCTGGTAACTGCTGTGACTAATTCTACAGCAGAGCTGCTGGAGGCCCTTTCAGAATTTTATCTTCTCTGTGCTGTGACAGCAGTAGCAGCAGTTTGCAAATTTAGGCATAAACATCCTCTTTGAGAAACTGTTTTTCTTATCTTATAATGTGATATTCCCTTCTCCCCCCATTTCTTTAAAGATCTAGAATATATATATATATATATTTTAATATGTATGGCCATTTTTGATAGATAGAACATATATGGGGAAATACTTATGTCTCTGTATGTAATGCTGTTACTGCTCCACCACCTGCTGACAGAATTGGTTGGAAAGCCTCTAAGTTTATTGAAGAAGTGAAGAAGTTTATTGAAGTACATCTCACTTCAGCTTTTCCATGATTTGTGAGTCTTGTGTAACTAGGAGAAGATGTTCAAGGCAGCCGATTGTCTAATTTGAGCTCAAGTGTATTTTTGGAGAAGCTCTTGGTTATTTCTGTGATCCTCTATTTTACCTCCATATATAAAGACCTGTTAGTAAAAGTGGGAGTGGGCAGTTGTAGCCAGGTGTGGTTCAATCTCTTCTCCCAGGTAAGAAGTAATAGGACAAAAGAAAATGGCCTCAAGTTGCACCATGGGAGGCATAGATTGGATATTAGGAAAAATTTCTTCACAGAAAGGGTTATAAAACATTGAACCTGCTGTCTAGGGAGGTGCTGGAGTCACCATCTCTGGAAATATTAAAAAAAAGTATGGATATGTCCTTGAGGACAAGGTTTAATGGTGAACATGGTGGTGGTGGTGCTGGGTTGACGGTTAGACTTGATGATCATAACTAGTCTATTATTGTAACTCTTGAAAGTAAAGTCTTTTCACTCCTGACTCACTCACTCAGTGGAGTGTGGGAGCTCCACTGTAGTCAGAACTTCAGTAGCTTGTAATGAAGTAGTTAAAAGAAAAGGTACTATGATGACTCTGAAGGGTTACCTCCTGCAACACTGTTGTCTTCTGTGCATTCTGTTCCGGTCACACCTCAAGATGGAGTGACCTGAAGCACAGGCCAGGCAGGCTGTAGGAGCTGTGAGCCCTGCTGCCCTGTGAGTATCCTCTTGCCCAGCCAACCCTCATTGTCAAAGACTGCCCTTGACAGAAAGCCAGCATTGCAGAAGTACACATTATACCATGGTCCTTGTCATTTATCTATCTCATATAATACAGAGGATAACCTTTTATCCCATCTAGATGCATGAGGTGTAAAGTAGCTTTTCAGCAAACCATTAGCACATTCCACCATCCTGTTTGCTTGGGGATAATAAGATTAATAATTTCATAATAATATGAAAAATTCCTTTGATACTCTCCTTTCTGTCCCAGTGCTATACCGTCATGCTGGTCAAGAGTGATCCATTGTCACTTGGTTTGTAATCTGGAACAGGAAGACTGGAAAAGCAGTTATAGAGCCCTGAAATAGTAGCTTTGGCATTAGCATACGTGCTTTTAGTGACAGCTAACAGTCCAAATACCACTTTCATTTCTGTCAGTACATGCTTAAAACCATTACATGTTGAAGAAGTTTTCTCATTCTCTTCAGAAAACTTTTTGTGGGCCTGATATTCCCATCAGGCAATTGACAAAATTCTCCTTTAAAGATATTGTATCTTAAAGTATTTTCTTCATGCTCTGTGATTGCAAGGGTGTGTGAGGTCCATTGTCTTTCCCCAGGTAAACATAAACAGATTTTGGCAGTATAACATAAATTACTTTGTTCATTCGATTCTGGTGCATGGGCCCTATTTCTTTTAAAACTTATGTCTAATTTCTCAGCATCCTTTGGGGTGTTTAGTGAAATTTGAGCTCCTCTATCAATCACATATTTTAAAGGATGTTTTCTAGGTCCTACTGGTAAGTAATTATGGGGCTTGTCCTTATCAGTCCATTGGTAGGTCATAATGCACCAGGTTTCAAAGTTGTCCCAGCACTTAGTGAGGTTTTTTCTTTCATCTCTTTTCCTCTCCTCAAAGGGTTGCGGGTATGTTTTTTCTGTGAAAGCTTTTTTTTTCTTTCATGTTTCCCCTTTGCACTCTTTTCACGAAGTGTTCATTGGTTGTTGCCTGAGAGCTCCATGGGGAATATGTAAAGCTACCACCTTCCTCCACAGCTCATTTTACTTCAGGGGTGTTTTGATCCTTCTATCTCAGGCAGGGTATGGTTTAAAAATCCTCACCTGGCACTCAGGAAGTCTCTGCACTTCAGTTTTTGGGCCCCTCTCAAAGGCCCAAGTTTGTTCTTCAGGATGGGTTTCCCAGCCCATTTCCCTTGCATGGTTTATTGTGTCATGCAAGATTCTTGCCCAAGAGGATAGGTCATCTTGGGGATCTTGTAACACTTCATTATGCATTTACACCTCCTCTTTGTCTTGTCTTTGTCTTCTCTATTTTATCTTGTCACTTACTGAAAACATTTTCAATGTTATCAGGGCTTGTTTCAATAGAGGTCTTAACATATTAGGATCAACTTCTGCGGAGATTGGGATGTGTCTGTTTAAGTGTCCATACCGTGCCTTGTAACAGAGGTGAATATTTAATGAGATGACCACGTGGGTATGGAAGCTGGTCTTGCTCTTTCCATAACCTCTGTTCCTCCTGCCCAATGTGCAATCCTGCTGATTATTGAATGGGGTTGACTGATAGGCTCAGGTCCTATGTTTAATAAGACTTCTGGCTCCCAGTATCCGTCAGCTTCACTTCCATCCAGCAATATTCTACCTGCTCCTGAGAGACTTACTCTCAACAAATGCTCAGTCTCTGACTCCCCTGGTTTTCGTCCATATTTTTCCTGTATGTTTGCCACTTACAAGGGGTCCCAGGGAGTGGTTCTGACCATGTTTTTTTTCTGACCTCCTTCAGGTCCTTTGAACACTACAGTCTTAATTATGGGTACCATTTTTAATTCTAGAACTGCTTTTTTTTTTTTTAGAAGAGAACCTAGAAGTTCAATAATTTCATTGGAGTCCCATTCTCACTTATCAACATTTTCATCAGGGTTTTTCCAAATACCACCATTTCAATGCTCAGGTGATACTATTAATTTTTGAATTTTTCTAACAGGGATTGGTGAGTTTTAATGCCAGCTCTAATTTGTTTTTCCCCAAAGTTTTTTTATTTTCCTTTGGATTCTTTTAACTGTTGTTTTACCTTGTCATTTTGATATCAAAAAGACAATTTTTTCTTTCCTTTATTTACTATCTCAGATGCTTTGTTTATTTCACAATTTGTTCTCTTTATTGCCATGCAGCTTTTAAACATAATCTGCACAACTGTAGTGTGCTTAGTATTAAAATGATGGAAGTGTGCTGAGAACCTAACAGAGCAAAGAATATTGGGGTTTTTTTTTTACATTTTAAGCATTCATTACAAGTTAATGTGAATGCTATGCTACAACTGTAGGGTTTTTTTTTGTTTTATTTATAACAAAAAAAGTCCATTTAAAGATACTGGGCCTCTGGGTTTCAGAATACAAATAAGTGGGCATGGCTTCCTCTGGCAGTGAAACATGCTGTGTGCGTACTCATACTTATCCTGTGCTTGTATGGTTTGTTTACGTGTCTGCTGAGGACCTGTCATACTTCCCTTTGGGTTTGGAAGGAACTTATGCTGCTGGGACAGTATGTTGGGATCCAAAGGGTACATTCCCTTTCCTGGGGGCACTGCTTCACCTGTTGTTTTCAGTACTTCTTCATACACTGGAGACCTGCATTAACATACAATCCAGCTTGAAAGGGCAGAATACAGGCTGTTCAAGCTCTTCCCCTTCTCCTAATGGGTGTGCTTTTAGTGTTCTGAAAAGTCTCCCTGTCAGCAGAGAATCTCCTTTGCTCTGTCCTGGTTTCTCACCTTGTCTCTGGGTGAGACAGACCCTCACAGTGGTTGTGTGACTAGTGGGGCTGCTGATGAAAATACCTTAAAAGCAGGTAATCAGATTGGTTTATCCTCTCAGCTGACAGTGAAATTAGAAATCTAGTTTAGCCTGGGTGCTGAAGTATTGGATATATGAAGTAGGTATGTAATTGCTTCCTTGCTGCCTTGAATGATGACATTTTCAGGTTCATTTTAGAGTGAGGAGTCTTATTCTGAAATGGAGATTTACTCTTCATGGAAAACTAGAAGCCAGCTCCAGGAACACAGAGATAATGGTGACTCCCAAGTACTGTTTTGATCAGTACAGCTCCACTGTCTATTCTCAAGGCTCACTGCAGTTTCTAAATTGGCTTTGCAGTTTTATTCCAAAACAGTCCTTCAAATTCAAAGGCTTTGGATTGAGTAAGGGAAGCATTTATCATTATCTTAGGAATTTTATTTAATTTTAATTATAATTTTATTTTTTCCTGATGGACAGTGAAAAAGACTTTTGGCATTTTAGTTGGCTGCATTTGGCTGTTAACTGATTAATTAATTTTAATCTAAAACTAATAAACTGCAAAGTGAGTTTACACATGCATATTTTGGGGTGCATAGAAATAGATAAAAATAAAATGTTCATAGTAGCAAATGTACCATGTATTATCTGCTGTCCTTTCCCCTGTCAATTTAGCATTGTATGGAATCTTCTCTTGAGTGCTAGACTGTTTGAAAATGATTGTTTCCTGGGTCTTAACATCTGAAGAATTATGCACATAATGTATTTAAGTCTTAACCTAATCTTCCAACTGAGTTTAGTTGGGCTAATTGTGTATTTACTTTGAATTTATTTTTTTAATACACTGAGAATTTCACCAGCATGCCATTTATATTACAGCTGATTCATGTCATAATCCTCTTAAATCAAGGTGATTAAAGAATTTCCTAGGGTTGAAAGCTCTTTGTGCAAGATTTAAATTCACCACGTCTCAGGGCAAATCCAGAAGACTGTGAGCTGTTGCTTTGGTGTTTGTAACCTATAAGGCACACTATTAATGTTATGATCAGACTTCCACTGCACTCATAGAAACCTTAATAATATTGAATATATTGTATGCAACAGTAATTGCAATTGGAAATGGCAGGTTTAGAGCTTAGACTAGTGCATCTGGTTCAGCAGAATTTGGGTTTATGAAAGTGACACCAAAGGTACATTTAATTATCAGCAGCTTGGTTGAGGTTTAAAAAAGAAAAAAAGATGGCAAACCACCGTCAAGCAAAAAAAGCCCCAAGCTATTAATTTTTTGGTTTGTGCCACATCCTATAAAGAGTATGTGTAGGAAGTTGATCAGGAAAGTAGCAAATTCAGAAGTGTAGCAGAAAATGTTTGGAGGGGAGAACCCTCATCTAAAGCCTGTTCCATTCAAATACAGTAGTTTAATTGGGTCACATGGCTTGCAAAATAACTCCCTATATAAACTGTAAAAGAAGTTCTAGAATTAATAGACTGTGGAGTTTGAGTTCTTTCTGTGATTTGGAGAAGAAGTCATAGAGTGGAGATGGGTAGAGCCACTCCACAGTTTTTCAGATCTATTTTTAAGTATTATGAGGTCTTAGAAGTTAGCAGTCATCTCAATTTCCTAGATTTGTTATTGGCTAAAAAAAATGGAAGAAAAACGCCAACCCTTATTTATAAAGAAAGCTGCACAGAACCCCAGGTATTGCTGTCTTGGTCTGAATTGGTTTCAGTAAAATTATGAATTGCCAAAGAGTTGCCAACTAAACCTGGGCTGCTGAATATCCACTCTGCATTGTGAGCTAAAATTGTTGTCTATGTTTTTCTGCTGACAACTTTTAAGATTTTAAAATGTATCTGCCATTAAAACACAGACCATATCACTCTGGTATTGTCAAAGGAGGTGAAAAGACTTCTGAAGAAAGAGAGAGCTTCTCATTTGAAGAGATTTTACAAGACCTCCTGGCTTATTCCCTGCACAGTAGGAGAAATCCGTAGCAAGAAATGAGAACTCTTTTTGCTGTAGGTGTTGTTGTAGGTATTTTTACAGTGCTGGATCATGGTAGCCAGAGCGTTCTAATGCCAGTATGGAACTAAGATGATGATAAACTTTGCAGCCACTTTATTCAAACACATGAGTTTCTTTGGGTTTGCTTTTAGGGAAGTGAATACGTCACAAAATGTTAAATGGGAAAATACATCAGCAGGAAAGCATGCTGCATAATTCCTAGCAGGAGGGTGTACAAGTTTGGAATGATGGGACCAGGACAGACATTTCAGGGCTTTTTCACTTGTTTTGTGACAGTTTAACCCCTAGCACACAACTGTACTCAAGAGAAGGCCAAATTATGGAACAGGCATGGAATTTAAAAAGATGTGGCTGAAGGAGAACTGCTTTCTTAATTTAAAAATGCAAATGGCCTTAGTGATCTGTAATTTAAATCAATTAATAAATTAGATGCTTAGAACCACAGAGAGTGTGATGAAGGACCAAACCAGGGAGAGGGAAGAAAAACCGCCTTGTATTATGACACTCAGTCCTTTATTTTTGTAGCTGTTGATGTATAAAAATGACTGAGCTATTGCAGCTTTTCCTTTGCTCCTGCATTACTATATTTCCTATCAGTAAGGGAGAGTGCTGCATACAAGCACCTTTTGCAGTTTCTGTTGAGGTAATCAGATGTCAGCATTCTCTAATAGCATCAAATTATATTATGGATTTAAAATTTTTGAAAGGGAGGAAGCAATTGCTTAAAAGCTTGAAGCTGCAATGGTATCAAGGGAAGAAAAATATGTATTTTTTAGTATTTTCAACAGTTTCATATGTATATTGCTAGCAGGTTCCTTTCAATTCCATTGCATTTTGATGACAGGAGTCACAGGCATGAACACACATGCAAAACTATCAGTGTCTCTCTGTTGGAAATGGGCCTTGTTCAACAGTGATACTTTTAAATTAATTAAACCCCAAAACACACACAAAACAAGAAAATAAAATTATGACGTATGCAGGCATAAACAGATGTCCTCCTTTTTCTTCACAGCAAACTATTCAATTTTATGTGCCATTTTTTATTTTTTACATTTTGTTTTTAATTTTACTTACTGTTTTTATGATACAGCCTCTGTTGTAAGTCACATTAATTTTTTTTATAGTTATATTAACTTCCTTCCTTACTTATAGGGCTTGCAGATATGAAATGCCTCAGATTTCCACAAAATATTCAGGCCTGATTATTATTACAATGACTTTTAAAATTTCTATTACTAAACATTAATGAGTTTAAAATTTGAAATTCATTAATATCTCTATAATTTTGTAATTTTTGCTGCAATAAATGTTTCAGTTAATGATTTTTGGGAAAGGAGCTTATATAAAAGTTATTTGTTCCTGTGCTTAATTAGTACTTTAGTGCTTAAATTAGTACTATTAGTGCTTAAAAAGTACATATTTCTTATGAGATAATTAAATATATAACTTAATTGATATTTAATAAAGTCATATAACCTTGTTTATCAAAGTGTAGACAAAGAATTCCTGCTCAAATACTGAATGGCATCAAATAGAAAATGATCATTGCATTTTAGCCAGGACTTGCTTGGTTATACATGCACAAGTTTGTGGTTTCTGTCTCTACATACTGAACTGAATGCACAATACACTGAACCCTTCTGTGTTGAGACAACTACTAAAATGTGACCAGTGAAATGTTGTTAGTCAAAATCTTTTGGGCATTTATAAATTTGCTCTTGTGAGCAACTTATCTGTTCTGTACCTATCAGGAGATTAGGAAGTAAAAAAAAAAAAACCTAGAAAATAGCTAGAAATTTCTCCTGAATGGGCAGCAGAATCCCTTTCACACAAATGAATTCCCCAGGGCTGCAAAGCCAGCAAGAGCTGACATGGGTAAGGGCCAAGACAGAATAAGTAACTCTCAAAATGAAGCTCTTTGACTTTTAAGAGTCATTGTGCAAGTCATTAAGAAGTCCTAAAATTGTCTTAAATTGAATTAGTTTCATCTGTCCATTTGCAACAAAGTCACAGAGCTGAAAAGCTCTGCAGGAATACAGTACCACCTTCTATCTTTGGTGAAAGCAGCTGAATCCTGAGCTGCTTACTTTGAGATAGACCTAGGCCAAGTACAAAATCAGAAACCTCACCCCCTGTTTACCAGTCATTATCCTTTCCAAGATTCTCATCCAAACCTGACCACAGTGCCTTGCTCTCACCCATAGCCTAATTACCAAAAACTAAGTGTAGTTGTAACATCCTGCTCCTGTAATTTCACTGCCTTTTTCAGCTGAAAATTTCTTCTTACTATTTGTGTGCCTTCATTGCTCCTAACTGTAGAGGTTGGCCATAAAGTAGGTGCCAATGGTTCAACACCTGTATCATTTGGATTTACCTGGGGCAGGCTGAGTTGGTCCATGGCTTTTTTGAGGCAATAGTTACCTTTCCTTGGCAGGGCTGTTACCAGGCTCCAAATGTTCCCTTTCCTGGTAACCCTGACAAGACTTCAAGGAATTCAGAGCTTTAAGCCATCTAGATCCTCTTCTAGATCTCTAGGGATCTAGAGGATCTGAGGATCTTCTAGAGCCTCATCTCTCTTTGTGGGATTATGGAGCTGTAGAAGAGGCAGGAGAGAGCACAACTGTTGAAGAAACTCCATAGGAAAGCACTTACAGTTGCAGTTTTCATTCAACTCTTCAGCCTGAAACCAAAAAATCCTGTAAGAACTCTTTCCATTCACCAGAGTCTTGGTAAGTATTGTTTGTTGAAGAAATAAATATGAACAAAAAATCAGTAAAAATACTTGCCTGAAAACAAGGAGCATTTTTTTCATTGCTGTTTTCTTTTCTGCACTTCTGTGTGTGTGGTAACATGGGAATATAGACATTCAGTTGCTGGTAGGTAGTAGTCCAACAGCATTCCTCTTCACAGGCTTTTCTGAAGGAAGATTCTTCTGGGAAGCTTAAACAAGCTTGGGTGCCTGCTGACTTGTTTTTCCCCCCCGTCCTTCTTTCAAGCTTCTACTCTTCTACTCCCTAAAAGCCATTTTTCTGCCTTCCAGTCAATGCATTGGACCCCATTGCTTCCATTTTCTCACTAGTATTTCCTCATCTTTCTATTTGCTCTTATACAGTTCCTCATTCCACATATTTTTTCTAACATCACTGTGCCTTCATCATCTCCCTCAGTGTCTCTATTCTCCAGCCTCTGCATATTCTCTCTCTCTCCACCTGGCTGCTCCTTTTGAATGATCTGTTCTTTGCCCTTCTGCAGGTTCTTCTTCCCCCTTTTTACCTAAATTGCTGAACATGACCCTGCTTTAAGATAATCAGAAATAATGGGAGATGTTTCGGTTACCTAACTCTCTGTGTTTAGGGTATAAAAAATAGTCCTGATTTTTGTCTCAAGGTAGTCTATTGTCATGCAGTAAAAACTCCAGTATCTTATTTTTGTCTGGACACCATGAAAGAATATCCTCACAGAAGTTCACAAAACTTTCAATAATATTTTGCTTGGCCTCTTGACAGAAGCTGCACTTGCTGTGGCATGGAGAACTGAGAACCTAACTGAAATAAATCCTCTGTTTATACTTACCAGCAATGCTGTAGGGAGACCTACCTTGCTTTCTTATCCCCTTTCAGAACACTTCTGCCCCAGTGTTGCCATGGCCCTGTCTGTGGTCAGTTCTCAGGTAGTTTGAGGCAAAAGAAAATCAGAGCTGACTGATAAAAGAGGAGCGTGTTTAATCTACAATTTTGTATGAACTGTTTGGAGTAGTCATAAATGTTCCATTTAATGGAAGTGCTGGAATTTTTCTTTTCGGCAAGGTACACCACATATTTCTGCTTCAGCAGAGATTGCAATAGAAGCCAATAACAATGCAGGATGAAGACTTGCAAAAATGTTTTTCCATGTAATTTATGACATTTTCTAAAATGATTTCTTCATTTTTCTCCCTTTGAGACATGTGAAGAAACTGACTAATGATTCAGTCACGGAGATGTGAAATATTGCCTCAATAAGATTTTTTTCATATTTTTAATTCCTAAACCAAAAAAGCATTATCTATAAAATATGAGGCAAAGTTACCCAACTGAAAACATTTCCTTCGAAGTAATTCAGAGCACTGATAATTGTGATTAATGTGGCCTGCAAACTCCTATTGACAAGATCTTGACACAGAATCAAACAAGCAAGAAATGTGTTGGCTTTTCACTCAGCTTCCATCCTCCAGATATTTGTAACTTCACATGCAGAAAATTTAAATACTTCTGGCTGTAGAGTAGCAATGCTAATAATGTTAACATTTTAAGATATTTTCATAATGCTCTATTTATTCAAATTAATTTAATGTAAATTATTTTGCAATTTCTGTATTTCTTTTCATTTTTGTAACAAAAGACAGCAGTGTGTGTCCTAATGTAAGGCTAATTGCATTCCTTTCCATTTCCTTTGGAACTTTTTGTTCAAGTATTACAACTTCCCCATTTTTCAGTTAGTGTCATTTTTTCCTTCATCTCTTTTGGCACATTTCAGACCTAAGTGTTTTAGTTCATTCCCCATCTGTATATGTATTTTGGACATCTGTCTTCCATTCTCTTATGTTTGTGCAGAGGCAAATAATTAATTTCCTTTTTTTTTTTTGTAAATGTTCTATTTTCCTTAAATAATATTTTCAGTCTGTGGAAGAACAGGAGTGCTGTTTCTCTTGAGAATGCTTTATGTGCAAGACAATGAACAGTGGTATCCCGGAGAGATGCTGCAGTGTTGTGCAGAGTTCTTTTCAACTAATATCTTTTCATTTATGACCAGCTTTCTGAGCAAACACCTGCTAGAAAGTGCTTGGAGGAAATTCCATGGAGAGTTCAGATTTTGCTTATTGAAATCCTGCTGTTACTACCTTTTTGGGCACTCTCTTTTAAATGAGAAATATGATTCCTTACTGAAACTTACAGTCTTCTTTCCTCTCTCCTGCTCCCTTCTGGTTCCACGAATAAGTTTTTTTCAAAATACTGTATGTCTCTCACCTTGGGTTCTTCAGCATAGCCCTGAGCCTGATCTGCTCTTCTAAGAAGAGGTGCTTTAAAATAAAGAATCCTCAGCTCTTGAGTGGATTTGGCCTCTAGGGCTAACATGTGTTCATCTCCCTTGTACTCCTCCTTTTGCCCTGGAGTAAAAACCTGATGAAAATTGCCTCTGCACCAAAATCCTTTTTACCTCTAGAGGCCAGAGAGTCCCCATTTTGGTTGAAAGACTTGGGGACCTTGAAGGCAAAGGTGTTATTACAGAGTCTAAATGGAAGGATGGTGATATTAAATGCAGTTCTTTCAGACACTGAGTTGACTTTTTGTAGTTCAGTGAGCCAAGGAATCTAGGGCAAGGTTATTTTCTTACATATTTAAGGGAAGGCCTTAAAATAGGAGAGTCTTCATGGTGGCTTTTAGGGAACACACTATGTTTTCCTCTCAGAATATGGTGGAAATCTATAACTCAAGTGCCTGTGATGAGAGGCAACAATGATAATACCAGGTAAAAGAAACAGAACATTCTGTCTCTTACAGAGCTCAGAAAAATGGGAAATGTGAAGTGCATTGATTATTTGAAAAAGTACAAGTAGCATCTGTTCAGATGCATTTTTTTGTTATTCTCAGCCACTCCATGTTTTTATTGCAGATTTTGTCAAAAAACCCAAAAAAGTCTTGTGTCAAAGAGGATTTGTAAGATATATAGAGGTAGATTGTCCGCGATTTATCCTACTGCCATCAAGTATTGAATGTCTTCAGTTGGTTTCAATGGAACATCCATGCACATACATTGTATTTAATAAACCCCAAGAAAAAGGAAATGAAAGAAGAAAATTATTATTGTCATGTGAAGTACGAAAAGGAGGTCTTGAAAAATGTGTGAGTTATTTAGGATAAGAGTCCAAGCAATGATGCTAAGAGCCCTCTGGTGTTTCCAACAGGGATACTTTCAGAGGACGAGTAGTATGGATCTTTTGGTAGGGTGGGGAGGTTCCAGCAGGACTGATGCCTGGGTAATCAAGCTGCTCTGTCCATCAGGAAATCTCTCTCCGGGATACGGCACGCAGCAGTACCACTTTGTAATTTCATTGTGATGTGCCATAGAAACTCCCATTTCTGCCGCTTCATTTCAGACTGTGAGAATGGCCTTCATTTCTGGTCCTCTGGGCAGTGACTGTCAGGCCACTGTCCAAGGCCATCTGGCACCTCCCCTCCAGTCAGCCATTTGCAGTGGTATGGTGCCTCAGAAACTCTTCCCTTTGCTCTCATCGTGATGAGAAAGTAACTGGAAAACTACCAGAGTAGTCAGTGCTGACTTTTTACATGGATGGACTCTGGATTTCTCTAGGTCTTGGGGTTTTATTAATTATTTTTCCACCAAAGTGGTTCTGTACTACACTAAAGATGTTAATTTAGCAGCATGCAGCAATGTAGATCAATTTGCATGGTCAGTTGATATTACCAAGTTCAGATCCTTTTATGAAGAACTAGGAGGCAGTCAGAAACAGTGGAAATACTTTTTTGTCTTTCTTACTTTAGTTACATATTATGTTTGATACGGACACATCTTCATCATTCCTAGATCAATGGAGAGAGATGATTTGGAGTAACTTTTGCCTTTAGTTTCTGGGTTGTTTTCAGTTTAGGGGAAAATACAGAGGATTGTGAATCACTTGGAAATTGTTTTCTGTAGGTACCTATAGTCACTTTCCTGATTAGCTGATACCGTAAGACTTGTGCTGGAAACTTCAAAGACCTCTAGTTACTTCTTATACTCAGGAAAAAGAAATTACTTAAACTAAATGGTGTAAAATCTTTGCAAAATGCAACTGTTAATCCTTGTTTTCCAGGAGTATGTGGTTTTTAATGCGGATGTGGAGTTTCAACCATAGATCTACATGCATGTGCCCAGAGTTGAGGAGTAGAACTAATGGAACTGTTTCTCTTAATCTTTTAACCCTAACCTGATTCAGGATGTTTGGTTTTGATTCAGAGACTGACATTTTTGATAGATGTATGTTATAATGCTCATTACTAAAGGATACTATAATTGACTGTAGAAACAGAAGTATTATGTTGTTGTTGTAATGTATCTAGTTCGGATTCACTCTGGACCTTTGCCCAAAGTGAAGGAACTTCAGATCCAGGACTTTGTTCAGTTCCCTTTGCCTTTGTCTTTTCTCCCCCCTTCCCCAGGTGGTATAGTATGTAAGTATTTTTTGTTAAAAGGAAAGAAAAACAGATTGACAGTAATGGGAGACTGAAGATTTCCTTGAAAGAACTGTATGGGGAATGATGGGTCAGCTCAGAAAGCTGTTCTCAGAAGCAAAATTGAATGTGCAGTTCAGTAGTTGAGCCACACTGTGTCACCATTGGACTTCACTTCCTTCCACTCTATCTTTCCCATTAAAGGTGAAGATATTTACAAAGACAGAGAAGAGGGATCTGAAATGTGGGGGGCAGTTGAAGTGCAAGAAGATGAAGATACTCTTGTGGAAGTTCCACTGGACCAGGTAGTGATCAAGCTTTAGATAAATGTCTTTGCTTTTTTTTTTTTTTTTTTTTTTTTTTTTAAGGATTACAGATTATGTGTTGTTTCTCTTTCCTCAATTTCTTTCAAGTGTACAGCATAATTCTGTGGAGATGACTATAAGCTCAACAATACTGCTTCTTTTTTGGCAGCTTTATCAAATCTCCCTTTCTGTGTTAATATGTCAAATGTCAGTTACCTTTTCATCAGCTTCAGAACTTCTCTGAGAGCTCTTACAGAGCCTTAGAGAATGAGGACTCCCTACTGTTACATCCTACCAAGTAGGTTCACCTGAATTGCAGTCTCTTTATAAAGATAGAGCAGTATTCCTCCAGTCCTGGACCACAATAGGTGCTGATTTATCCAATTTTTGTTAAAGCTGACAGCACTTTGTTCTGTTGGAGCAACATGGTGCTTTGTTGGCCAATTTTTTAGTCCTAAGATTTATGTTCAATAAAAGGTCTTGGTAAGTAAATGTAAGATTGTATCTCCCTTTTTGTACTTTGATTTGCATTCCTATGGACTGAAATAATACAAGGAATAGGTAAATTGAACTTAACAGTAACAGCAGTTACTGTCCTTTATCTTGCTTTCAGTATAGACTTCTGTATTTGTAGGAGAAATTGGAAGAAGTGTGGTAAGTATGGGGAGGAAAATATCCTTAATGAGGGTAGGGAGTGGATTTGTGGGCTAAAAGGTAGGTGAAAAACTGGCTGGTTTGGTGAGATTTCAAAAGTCAGCTGGTTGAGATTTAACTGGCACCTATTTACATATGGTGGTCCTCAGGTTTTGATACTGGATCTGAGACATTATAGTATGTTCATGAGTAACACAGATGATGGTGTGGGACACAGCCTTATTCAGGCCCAGCTTCATTATCAAGTGAATGCAGGGCTGTCTTTCAGAGCAATCTCAACAGCTTGAAGGAATAATATGACTTGAGCCTCATGAAGTTCCACAAGAAAGAGAAGTACAAAGTTGGGCGCCTGTAGTGCAGTTAACTCTCAGTTCAGTCTTGACACAGATGGGCTAGAAAGGAGCTGCAGAAAGGGCCATGAAGCTCCTATGGTTGGCAAGTTGAGTCGGCATTGCTCCCTGTGGGGATGAGGTGGAATATGCAGGCTGGGCTAGTAAAAGCACAGCCAGCACATCAAAATCACTGATTATCTCTCTTGATCTCTGAGGCTGCACCTAGAGTATTTGTCCAGCTTTGAGTCCTTCTCAGCAGAAGAGAGATATTTAGAAACAGGAGAAAGTTCAGCACAGCAACAAACTAAAAAGTTTACAGGCTAGAACTTATGACACAATTTAATTGTTTACTTAATAATGCTTACTCTTTAGTTGGCTGATTTTTAAAAATTTATTTGTATTGTGTAAAAGAATACTAGACATATATACCTTTAGCTTGTGTTCTGCTTTTAAAAACAACACCCAAGGGGAAATAGATATTGTATGAACTTATTTGCCACTTTGAAGACTGACACCATATCATCTAAAAAAAAATACAGATTTTATCTTAGGCTCCTGTTGCTAAGAAGGATCATTCTCATTATTTTTTCACTTCAATGGGAAGGAATGTTGCTCAGCTATTTTATAGGCATTGTTCTTGAAGACACATGAATCAGGTGATAGAGGCAACAAGAACATGACTGTCTTGGTCCCTGATAGAAGGAATGCTACAGCTGTGTCTTCTCACAGCACATATCTGCCCCAGCCTCAGAGTCTTATTATGATGAACACCATTGGGCTCATCAGCCCTGTTAATTGTGGTTGTCCTGGTGAGGTGTCATCATAATTAGGATGTGTTGTGTTATATTGATAGCACTGACATTGGGCAAGAACATGCCGGCTGTTGTCTTAATCTTTGTTTCTTATGACATCCTGAAGCACATCCTACTCTGGTCTTGACAGTGTAATAATCAAATTCAGAAATTATTAGCCTGTTTATTGGCCTCTGGAGGTGTGTAAAGAATTCCTCTGGGTAGTGTAGAACATTTGCCTGTGTAAATTGGGTTGTCAGGCCTTAGTTTTTAGGCTGACTGCAATTCATATGAAATCCAACCCTGGAGACAGTTGCTTTACTTCTCCACAGAGGTCCTACAGCACAGGCAGTAGCTCTGTGTGTCTCACCAGTTTGCCTCTGCCCATGAATGGTGACTATCCCTAGGAAGGGGAATATCTCTCTACTACCACTTCTCTGTTTGGCAGTGGAAATGTTCACACAGTTGCCAGTGAGCATCAGATGTGCTGGCAAGCTTGCAGTGCAAGGAACTTGCTGAATACCTCTAAGCTCATGTACCAAGGTCCATTCATCATGTTCAGATGGAAATATTTTTCACTTGCTACCAACAGATTTTGCTATCTGGACAAGGAACTGCAAGCAGGTGTATTTGATGGGGAAAAATATTTTAAAAATCAGTCATGCACAATGAATGATCTGATTGCCACATTTCCATAACAGCCAAACAAAGCACGAAAATTTATTGCAAAAAAAGCCATGGTTTATATATAATGTTAAAACTTCATGTATAGTTTCCTTGGTAATCTCACAAGAAGCCATGTCCTTCTGAGTATCACGGAGTGCTTTTTATTCCCAGATAACTAAGGTCACTCTAACCTTAGAAGAATTCAGCATTTTGCATCTTCAGGTTCATATTAATGACTATTTTAAATTGTTTTAAATTACATGATGTAAAGCTTTTTAGCTTTTTCTTATCTGCACTGCAGTGTCTGTTATTGCTAGAAATATGGGAAAGGACACCCGGCTAGGGCTTGACTATCTTGCATAATGCATAAATATTTACATGCCAGCTTTCACTAGAATGCTGACACTTCTAATAGGTTATCATTTCCATCAGCCACATAAATGAGGTGGTGAAGATAGAGCTTCATATTTTTTTCTTTTTATGCACATTCTCTGTCTCGCTGTTTTAAATACACAGTTGAACAAATACCAGATTAGCCATTAACTAAACCTAGCGTTATACTGGCTAGACTATTGCTTATGTCCTGTCCTGTAAAATGCTGCCAGCTGAAAACACATTAAAAGAATAGGGTTTGCTTTACTCCAGACTAGCTGACAGTTGTAATTGAACATCAAGGAAGAAAAAAAATGAATATTTTGCCTTAAACCAAACCAGATCTTTCTGTTCTATATTCTTTACCAAGACTTCAGCTCCCAAATACAAAATTATTAGTTTCTTCTTTTGACATGCAGGCTAACTCCAAGTTAGTTGTTTGCATCACCGTGTCAACATTCATGGGGACTGATGACAGACTATGAAATCATTTGTGCAAATAGAAAGGGAATAAGGTGGTTCTTGACAGGGAGACAGCAAAACAATAGTAGTTTCTTATTGGAGATAGTAATTAAGTGTGTTACTTTGAATTTGCTGGTAATAATGCAAATATATTCAAAGTAACTTTGAGAGAAAAATTTCTAGCTTTTAAAGCTTTCAGGAAAACCTACTCTTTTTCTTTCATTCTGTATAAGTTCTGAAATACAAAACCAGCAATTTCTAGTGATAATACTGAAATAACACTGCAAGGTTGCACTCGTTTATCCATTTCCATAAGTATGGTTATTCTTCTCCCATGCCAAGTCCTTGGGAGATGGAGTAAGCAGGAGAGTTATGAGACCTGAAGTTATCCAGTGCATGACCCCATAAGGAATTCAGGCATGTTGTTCTGCCAGCCTGCTTCGCCATGGGGTATATGATTACTGGCTATTAAGATGTGATGTAGAAAGAGACTCCATTTGGGTTTTGGTTTGTTCTTTGGGTTATTTTCCCCCTCTAGATTCCTTATCCCCATCTGATTCTCTCCTTCTATGTTTATTTGTAAAAAATAGTTGGTGATAAATTTATCTAACAGGCACTGGTTTGGACTTTTTCTGTAGACGTTCACATTCTTGGTTCTTTCATTATCCATTTACTTTCCACTTTTACAGACATGTCCACTGATTAATGCAGTCCTCCATTCATTATTTCCAATTTCCTGGGCTGTGTTGTGATGTGAGATTGTGTATCTCCCCTAGGTGAGCTGGAGCTGGAGTATATCATCAGTAGCAGAAAAATTGCACCTTTCATTTGCAGTTTTCATTATGGAGTACACATTTTGCTTTAGAGATCCAAGATTCACCTCAGTGAGCAGAATAAAATGTTTATCTTGCTCATTGCCAAAGGCAAAATGTTAAAGTTTATGTTGATTCAACATTACAAGTGGCTGACTGCTTGAAGTGACGTTCTTTGATTAAAAAGGCTACAACTTTTCATGAAGAAACATTTTGCACTTCATCAGTAAGGATTTCAAAATGGCATTTGGAAAGATTGCATGCAGAACTTCTTATGCTCAAATTTCACTACAAATGATGCAGCTGTAATTTAAGCCTTATGAATTTTGAGTGCTGACAAGCCAGCAGATAATATTTTCCACTGCATGTTCTTCTTTCAGCTCCACTGATTTACACTTAATGTTGTTATTGTTTATCTGTGTGAGATAGGGAAACTTACTCTGATTGGTTCCTTGCAGTTCAGAATGAGAAGGGAGATCTTTCCTTGGTTTCTGTGGTGCCTTGAGAAGGCTGACCTAGAACAGAGGCTAGACAGACTTAAAGAATAAAGTAGGTGTTTATTAAAAGGCCTTAATGGATACACCTTGGGGTGTACAAGAGCACTTTCTCAAGGTATCATTGGGTGACTGTGATTTATGAAGCTGTAGTAGCAATGCCTGACTTTGTCTTTAAAGGCCTGTGTGGACAACAGTTGAAGAGCCTTCACTTTTTCTGAGTGAAGTGCAAATCTCTTGTAAAACTAGTTTTGATACCACTTTGAAAAAAGTTTCCTCTGTGTAACCCTGTTTTCAAAGATTTCAGCAATCCTAGAGCAGGCAGTTTCTCAAATTGCGTAACTTACTTGCTTTAACTTGCATTTTCGCAGTCTCAGTAGGACACTTTTAAAAATGCTTAACAATGTTCTCATTATCTACAGGTATGCTCAGCAGATCATACTATATTATAGGAAATGAAGTTTTGGCAAATTTTATTGAAAAATTTGCATGCAAAATATTGTGGGGGAAAAATAAATGTAAGCGTCACTGAAGTAGATGGGAAAAAGTATTTTTGACTTAGTAACATATTAGAAAATATTTTTCTAATTTTATGATAAGATGGTAAAATCTTTGAATGGTTTGGGTTGAAAAGGACCTTAAAAATCATTTCATTTCAACCCCTCTACTACAGGCAGGCACACCTTTCACTAGACCAGGTTGCTCAGAGCCTCATTATCCTGGTCTGGAACACTTCCAAGGATGGGGCATCTGCAGCTTCTCTGGGCAAGCTGTTCCAGTTTGTCACCACTTTCGCAGTAAAGAATTTCTTCCTTATAGCCAGTACAGCCCTGCCCTCTGCCAGTTTGAAGTCATTCCCCTTGGTCCTGTCACCACATGCCTTGGTAAAAAGATCCTCTCCAGATTTCACTAAGGCCCCTTTCAGGCTCTGGAAGGTGCTGTGAGGTCTCTCTGCAGCCTTCTCTTCTCCAGACTGGACACCCCCAACTCTCTGAGCCTGTCTTCGTAGGAGAGGTCTATATCCCTCTTATTCTGAGAGCCCCAGAGGGCAGTGCTCAAAGATGCTGGCTTCTCTATCATGGCTGCATTATGATTAAAGAATGAAGTATGCTTCCAGTTACTAGACAATGAAACCAATGAACTAAGTTTGAAAAGCTGTTTTTCTATACTTCAAGTTCTTACTTTCCATTCATTCTAGTTGGACTTCTGGGTGCTGTGACATTGTGAAAAATTAGACTCTGTGGATTCAGGTGCTGTATGTGCTGTAAAAAAAAAATGGCACCCATCTCATAAAAAAAGTTGGAGTTTAAATGTCGTGGGGATAAAGACTTTTTGCCTTCAGGAGCAACAGTGCATTTTGTGCAAATAAGGGAACTACGTGGGAAGTGTAGGACAGTTGAACCTTAACTATCCTTTTGCTTGTTTTTAAGAGCCTGGGTTTTGTAAATGATGTGGAAGAGAAGAAGGCTGCTGTCACTTAGCAACACTTTCTGGTTCAGGAACAAAATGTTTCGCTGTTGGAATCTGTGCAGTGCCCTTAAAAAACATTCCTGAGTAGGAGCAGGGGAGCTCTGTTCTGGAGAGCTTTGGTGCAATAGAAGTCAAGTGTTTCTGTTGCTGCATTTGTAAGATGTATTCATGCTGCTCTTCACGACCATTAAGATTTTTGTTGTCTACCTTATTGTTTGTCTGCTGTGACCATTAGCCAAGTAAACATTTCCAAACTACTTCAATAAAGAAAAGTTATGTTTTATATTAATGGTATAAAATAATTTCTGCCTTAAATGATCTGTGATACTGCATTTTTCAGTATCAGTATCAGTCATGTACAAACCTTCTGAGAGGTTTGCATTAGCATCCCTAGAGGAAAAGAAGTCAAATGCATCAATGTCTGAAGATTTCCTGACTTACCGCTTTTGAGCTCTTAATGAATGATAGCATGATGAGTGTAATTAGAATGCGTCTTTCTGTTTTAAACACTCTGTTTTTGCTGAGATTAAAAATACTGTCAAGCAATCATACTTCTTGAATGCAAAATGAAACTGGGTCTGTTTCTCATCAACCTGTTAGTTAAGTCAGGAGGTTTCCAGAAGGCGAGCTGGGTCCATATTTCCAGCAAGAAGCTGAGAACTGCTTCAGTTTTTCTGCATGCCTTTGGTTGAATGTGCTTTTCAATGTACATATACAAGTCTTTTGTCAGTGAGTCTTTTTATTGCTAGTCCATGACAAGCAAAGAACTTCTCACAATTCAGACAGATATGGTTTGAAAACTAGTTATTTTAAGTAATGTGCTTTCAAGCATGAAACTGCAAAAGCATCACCTTTGCTTAAAAGATGAAGCCAGCACTGCAAAAAGGAAGGTTACTTCCTATTTTCTTCCAACCATTCAAAAGGCAAAATTACAAACCTTATTATGATTAATTCTAGCTATAGGAGGAATGGGGATAATCTAGCACAGTGACTGGAAAAGCTCCCTGCTCTAGAACTCACTTGATTGTGAAAATTACATTAAGGAATAGGAATGCTTCTCCAGTCCATGTTCAAGTTGTGCTGTTGTTTTTTGAGATGTGTAGACAGGACTAAACTAATGCAGGAACATTTATTCTGTAATTCATTACAGTATCCATGTTCAGTTACACTGGGCTACAACTGGCTGGTTGTTATCAACAGGAATTTTTGATGTGCCTTTTGTTCTCTGTTACGATCCTTGATATCCTTATGATAACTGTGTTACATAGAGGTGATAGAGGCACTCAGCCTGGAGATATATCCAGAGCTGTTTCTCTGGATTTGAGATGCCCTGAACTTTTATAAGAACCACAGACATGAGGGACAACTTCCTGTGAGCCAACACAATGGCCAAAGGCCGAACTCTTGACTTCTGAGCAACAAGAAGAGCAGTCCCACATCTGTCTTGGCTATCCATCCAGTTCATTCCATTCAGGAAGTTCTGGCTGAGAATATTTTGATTATTTAAAAGGTGACTGATGTAAAGCTAAAAACTAAGATGGGAAATGTCACTGCTTCCACATCAGTAGGTTGTTGCTGACTTGAATCTGATAATTTCTGCAAGGATAGGTAGGTCTCAGTCAGCATACCTGTTTTGCTTTCAGTGTGCCCATCTTGGTTTTTTCTGACTAAGGGAGCACAGTTTGTGGTAATTTTGGTGCATATATAAAAGGCAATTTGTGCAGTTGTAGGTGGATGTATGGCTGGACTGCATCAAATTCAATGAAAAGGTTCCAAATGACTCCAGGGGACTTTAAATTACATCCTGACCCACCAAGTACTTCAATGTAGGCTTTAGTTCACTAGTTCAGGATCACTGCTATCACTGAAACTGTTCAAGAAGGTAAAGTTAAGCATGTACATAATTTACAGGCTTTGCACTATTAAGACCTCTGTTTTTCTCCCTTTTTCTGTTTTCTTCTGTGCATGTATATATGCAGATAAACATTCCCTAAATATGAAAAATCCAAAATTTTCTACGTATATCCCTTTCTCAGTGAAGAAAGCGTCCTTAAAATAGAGAATGCTAATTTATGCATACCGAGTAGGTCAATAAGATCTCAGTAGAAAGCACCACACTTTTTAATGTAAAGAGCAATGTACTATTTGGTGGGTGATTCTGGCCTTCAGTTTCCTCCCTACATTCCTGTCTTAGGTCTGCTGTGCAGTCTGAAATGCCCAGTCAGTGGTCATATCCACATTTGAAAGGCTACCTTTGACTCTGCATGCAGAGAGAACCATACTACATTTCAGATTACCTTGTGAAAAGTTTTTTACTCTGAATCAGTGTTGATTTTTAACTTGTTTGAAATGTCCGTTCTTATGCAGTGTAGCTTGAAAGGAATTAAATGAAGAATGTGTTTTGCTTTCCATTTATTAGTTGAAAACATGGCTTTTTATTTTTGTCTGTAATAATAATGACATTGTAGTAATATGCTCAGCTATCTTGAAATTTTCAGTTACTATAAAACCATTATACTTGCACTGATGGGAGTTTTTCTACTCATCTCATTATTAGTATTTTTCTTGCAATTTAGCTTGATTGGTCAAGTTAAATTAGTTGAAATTTGAAAGTTATTTCATGCCAGTACTATGCTCTGTGAGCTTTCAGTGAGTTTCTGGGTACAGTTCAATAATGCTGTGTTTATATTCTATGTTGCTCAGATTTAACTTCAAAAATTTGCATCCATACCTATTTTAGACAGATACAGTCAAATGAGTCTAGCTAGTATAGCACTTAGAAAGTCACTGTCCCTCAAATGTCCATTGTGCTTCCATGCCAAAGACTGCTTCCACAGCAGTGAAACCAGTTAAAGCATTGGGATACATATGTTTACACCATGTTGTAAAGCCTACACACTTCTGCAGTCCAGAATGAGCCACCATACTAAAGTCATGTAGGCAAGAGCATATATTCACTTCTGCTTGTACCCACTACCAAAAAGCTGGAAATTGTAATGTCTTGGATGACTCCAATAGTTAACTGAGAAAGTATGTGTTGACTTTTCTTATCCTCTCTTCATTTAGTGTATGTAATGTCATAGCAAGCAGGTGTCATTAGGTAAAACCAAACACACGTTTAGCTAGTGGTGTTTGGTGCATGTAATTTGTCTCACCCTCCCCTGTTTGTGGTCAGAAGCCAGAGCTGCTAATTTCCTTAGCAGACTGAAAGAAAATTAGTAGATAATATGTCCAAGAGTAGCAGGTAACCTCTGAGAATTTATGGATCTACAGATTATTTTCTATCTTTATGTGCTGCAGGGTACAAAGTTTGGATCAAGTTTGCTTTGGATGGTGCCTTCTTTGAAGGTTTCTGTAAAGACTTGGCTTGTTAAAGTTTTATTTTAGTGGTAATAAGGCCAGTTTGATGTTACTAGATGAAAGTGAATCAGAAAGGCTTGAGTAAAAAACACAAAGAAATGACCATACTTCAAAAGTCACTTATGGAGCCATTTTTTACCTGGTTGTGTACCCATGTAGTATTCCTGGTAATTCCATATTCTGTGAATTATTGCAACACAATAACTTGTCCTTTTTGCAGCTGTGCCAATATGGCATTGTGCACTGGCATAATAAAGTTGTCTTGTGTTGCTCCTTAGATATCAAAGGAAAATCAAGATGTTTCATCAAGAGGCTTCAATAAATTCTTGATCTTACTGAACTGGCTCTTATTAATACATTGAAGGTGATGAGAGAATTCTTTTGAAATGTTATGATTAGTGAGGAAAAGAAAATTTTAGAAGACAACTTACTTCTCTTGTCACAGATAGCTGCTTGCATAAAGGAGATACTGAGGACAGTAAAACTCCAAACAGTTTTTATTAAGGATAATCTATTGCTCTCAGCTTGTCTGCTTTAGATTTAGAGTCTGATGAGGCTGGGTGGGAGGCAGATACCTTGTCACTCCTGTGGGATTTTTTCACTTTATTTTCATTCATACCTCAGCACAAGTAAGTAAGTAATCTTGGCAGGTGGGAACACTGGTGGACTGAATAACTCAGGTAACTCTTCAAAGCTGAAACTGGAAGGCAAATAACAAAGACCAGACAATTTGTGCATCCATCTCCCAGGCTGTCATGAGATGATGCTGCCAGCAGCTTTATCCGTAATGAGTTTCTGATAACTCTTCTACAAGGTGACACAAGATCTTGTTCCTTCTGGCTGCTGGTCCAATTTTGTATAGGAAAAAATTGCTGCCAAATGTCCAGCAAAACCTAACCAATCCACCCTACACAGGGATCTTTGGGAAGGAGAATGATGTCTTGGAAGTGACCAGTGATAGGTCTACCTCATCTCTCAAACTACTTTTCTGGGTATTCAAAGAAGACAAGACCGATGGTCATGGCATGGCCTGGTCCATAGGTAAAATGCTTCTTGGGGAACAGTTTGTGGGCTAGTAATACATGGTATTTTCTTGTTACAGGACTTTATAAACAAGTATGTACTAAATGCTAGAAAGTCAGAGAACCTGGAATAGATGGAACAGAGTAAGCTGTTGCTGTGTCTATTAAATTTAGCTCATTCCAGTTGTTTTGAGTGTGGTCAAATGGATTAAACTCCATGTAATAAATTTAAATCTCACCAACACATTTTGGAAATGAAGAATAAAAGGGCATTATGTGGTGTAAGTACAGGAGCATAATTTTCTGTCCACGTAGACAAACCTCAAACTGGCATACTTATTACTCAGTAATGATGTATTTGGGAATTTGATGTCTGTCATGTTTCAGAATTGCATGGAGCATTCTGATTTAAAATGCCTCATAATGCTGCTGTTTTTCCTTTCACCAGAGACCAGCAGAAACTGTAGATGAAGAAGAAAATGTAGAAGAGGAAAATGACAGGGGAGAGGAGGCATATGGAAGAGAAAATCCAGAAGTGGCTGGAGAGGAAAGTGGGGAAACTGTTAAAGAAAGAATTGAAGTGGAAAAAAACAAAAAGAAATTAAATGAAAATTATGAAGATGAAGCAGGAGAAACACAGAATGTTGACCAAGCAGAGGAAAAGGAACTTATCCATTTAAATGGCAAAAACAATGAAGGAAATGGTGAGGGAATGGAGCATTTGAACTACCAAGGTGCTCTTCAGCCTGAAGAAGAAATAAAAGAGGATTCTGGCAGTCAGAACCAGGTGAGTGTTTATTCTTTCAAACTGTTTTTCTTATGTTATTGTTCCTCATTCATCTCAGCCTTATGCTTCTCATCTGGTCTCTAACTAGTGAATTTCTGATAAAGTACTGAGACCATTTATGAGAACTTCAGTTTGTGGAAAAGTTGTTTTTCAGCTGTATAGATCACTTACATCAGTAATTACATTATATGCCCTCCAACTGAGAGAGCAGATGTTTCTCACTATTTGATGAATCGGCATCTCCAACTTTCCTTAGTATGCTGAATTTTGGAAAAAATAATGAAAAAAATTATTGCAGTTTCCAGAAAAGCAGAATCATTATATATTTCTACACTACTTTATCTTTTAGGACAGAGCAGAAGGGTGTGTTCATGATACCAGTGCCTCATTATTTTGATGAATTGACTTTCACAAAACTTGCATTTCATAAAGAGCTTTTGCCATTGTTTTGTGGAAGTTTCATCTCTTCTTAGAAATTGAAAAATACAGTGGGTATGAACAAGATCCTTCAAAGCAAGGGGCTTTAGTCAGTTTAAAAGCAAATATCCTGTTAATTTAGGATACATGGTAACATGCTGTTGACTTAGATGGAGGGATGCAACCCACATAAATAAGGAGAACTCCCCTGACTGTCAGATGAACTGACCAGCTCACAGAGAGTGGGAAACAAAATGTTTTGTTTGATGGGGAGAATCCAGGTCTGGGAAGAGTGGGATTCATGAGTGTCAGAAGCAGAGCAAATTGCTGCACATTCCATTCCTAGAGGCTGCTGAAAAACAGTCTCTTCCTCTGCTTCCTGTGACACTGGAAATGGTTTCTTGCACTTTGCAACTGGGCTTTCTTCTGTTCCTGTATGACACACAAGAATATTTTTTCAATTGAAAGAGCTGAGTAACATGACATTTCTTGGTCTCTGAATTTATTCTGTGCTTCATATATTTGATTTTTTTTGTTTGTTTTAGGTAAGTTGAAGTTATTTATAGAAATGGAGAAAGTGAGTGGGCATTCACTTTAAATGCATATGTGGGTAACTGGATGCTTGATGAAAGAACTGTAGGGGGGAACCTCTAATGTGAGTGCTTTCTCCTTTGGAAGATATATAAGTGTAAAATAAATGAAAATTTTAACATGATCACTCTTGGAAAACATTTTTTTTCATATTAAGAATACCTTGTGGAAATTTTAATATGAGGTGCTTAATGCTGTATTGAAATGAAGTGAAATCTTTGGTACCTGTTGACATTAATAGTGCCTGTCCTTTTTCCTGAGGTTGATCCTGGTCTTGAAAAAACATCCACAAGTCCAAGGATGACAATCACCAGCCCACAAGAAAGTGAAAAGAATGACCAGAGCAATGACTATGCAGCAGTTGCATAAAGAAGAAAAATATAATGAGCAAAAAATTAAAAAAAAAGATAAGACTTCAAATAAAGGGTTATTTTTTGTGATTGGTAAGGAAGGTTGAGTACCCATGTAATGGGTCATGAGATGATGATGCTCTATGGACTGATGAAAAACAAGCGTTTATATCTACTAGAAGAATATAGAATTAGTTTTACAGGGTGAGATTTTATGATAGGATTTGAGGGGGGAAATACAAGAGTACTTTATAGTAGTATTAGAAATAAATGAACTATTCTGTGGTGTCAGATGGTTAGCAGCAATAGAACAACCACAAAAATTACACTGTTCCAGGGAAAGGAAAAGAGACCCACCCAGATTCAATGTCAAAATTTCTTTGTCCATTTGTTCATGAAAAAAACCTAATTTTTACCTTTTAACTAGGACATGTGTAGTTTTTCCCCTAAAATTCCACACGATAGGTATAATTTCCAGGTATAACATTAAGACACATCTAGAATATGCTCCTCAGCTAATGGATTTATGCTCACAGAAAATGGTTTACTATAATTAGGGACCAGTTCAATGTTACTAAATAGTCTATTTTCAGTATATTAATGAGAATTATTAGGTTTTGCATGCATATATAGCACTTATTTAGCACTATGAATACATGTGGACAGCTTGTTTCCATTTAAAACTGAATTTTTTTTTGATTGTCCTGCACTGATTCACTAAAAAGTGGATTATTGTCATCATGAATAAAAAACAAAGGAAGAGTACACAGTAAATTAGTTTAAAAATTTGAATTTGAATGGATTTGTAATTCAGTCTAAGAGAAGCTTAATTTATTAATGAAACAAAAAAACCCACATGCCTGGATTCAGACTGAAATTTCCATAAAACCGTTGCTGTTGATGGAGACATTTTAATATGTGAGACACCAGGATGAGCCCACCAAGCTTTCTGTAAACGTCAGGAACAATTATTGCATTTATGAACCCATTGCATAGCCTTAATGGTTGGAAGTGTGTCATCATCCTATTGAGCAAGCCGTCTCCTGATAGGCTGTGGCTTAATATGCATTAGTAAATAAGGCATTGATCCACAGTATTAGTTCTCTTAATGACACTGATTCCATTGCTCTTACCATTTCTCTGTTAGTAATGGGAATAATTTGTAGTTCATAGAAACACAGCCCTGAGCATAATTTTATTAATTATACAAAAGAAATAGTGGGTTTCCTTATTGTTAATGCTAGTAAATTATTACTACAAGAAACTTAATGTCATTTTTGTTAATTTCAAGCCATTAAGACAAGAATTACATTTATGAACAAATTGAACTTGAAGCACTGTTCAAGGAATGTGGATAACCACTTGTCATAATTGAAACTCAAACAAACATCTTCCCTTCTTCTACTAGTTATTAAGTATATTTTTCCAATGTAATAGAAATTTGTAGAGATCCTTCAGCATATTTCTGTGCTTTGGCAATGTAAGTATAAAAGACATGTTAAAATACGTATGAACACAGTCAGAACAGTTTGCCCTGTGGCATCTCTGATTTCTGATCTGTGAAACCTTCTCAAAACCTTCTGTCTGTGAAACCTTTAGTTTCTGTTGAGCTGTCTCACAAAGATTGAAGGGAATATTGCATTTGTGATGAGTTCAAAATAAGCTCCTAATTTAGCCAAGCTCTTCAGCAAAGTATGCATGCTTCCTTTTTTTGTGATAGCAATTAAGCCTATGCTCAAATATATTTGATTTCTCTGGGATTTAAAAAGACATTAAGCAGAAGTAAAAACCGACCAACTCTTCCCCCCCAACAACAATAACAACAAAAGCCTGAAACAGAATGGATAAAATAACTGTGGGTGATAGTGAGGTAAAATGACACAGGTGCCTTTATTGTTAGTTTCTATTTATAGCTTCTGAGTGCCAGCAGTTTCTATAATTTCTTTCCTTTCCCCAAAAGTTCGGTATTTTCAATGCTGAAATGGAAGTCTTTCAACTTACAGATATCAATAGGAATATTTTAAAGGATTAAACTAAACCCTAGGGAAAAGTAATGTTATCATTTTCCTTCATAGGAACATGAAATTCTTGTGAGTGTTACTCAACTTTGAAAATGTTTCCTCCTCTGTTCTCTTGTAATAAAGACAGGATATATTTCTTCAGAAAAGCAAATCAGACTGTTTGGAAATAGAGATATAAACATTTTATCATTCACCTTGCAACACTGACAACATGAATTTTGTATCAGGTTCTTATATTTAGGGAAACTAATTTATGCCTAACAAATAATTCTAGTAGAAATTAAACAGGAATGATACAGGTGTTCTTGCTAATAGTTTCTCTGTCATGATCTGCTGTGTGTGATGGCTTAACTCAGTTTTACCAGAGAAATACATTATTTTGTAAAGTTTATGTAATGTTATTTTATTAAGCTTATGTACAACACTTCTGAGGGTTTTTTTAAGAATTCTTTTATTGTTTTGCTTTTATTTTTAAAAACAATTTGCTATTAAAGAGAACTTGTACCGATATTCCTGTGTTTTCTCTCATATCAAGGCCTGTTTGATGTTAAATCTGTCTTTGGGTTACTGACTTTATAAATTTGGTGATTTTGCAGCTGATAGGATTCTCCCATAACGAAAACTTTAAAAAATATTCCCAACAAAACAACAACAAAAAACTGATTTGGTAGTTTTCCTATTGCAACTGTGAAAGAAAATATGTTGACAATTTTGCTGATACATAGCTATAAATGGCGCAGTTAAACTTGCTCAGGGAGTTTTTTAATGTCACAATTCAGGTTAGGCCTGGGTTATTGGTATGTGGGCACTGTTCAGGCAATACTCAGCAAATTACAAGAGTTTTATCTGTTCACTGGCAATTCCTGGGAAAATTACCAAACTTCTACATGTCTCCCTGCAGAGATTCCTAATTTCAGCAAAGCATTAAAGCATAGGCTTAAATCCCATAGGACTGCAATTTTCATTGAATTTTAACTAATGCTTTGGTGCCTTGACATGTTGGAGCCAAAATGAAGTTAGTCTGTGGGAAAAAATGGGTGAAAATAAGGAAAATATAATCCCTTCTCAGTCTCATATAAAGTACAGTGAAACAAACCTGTGTGAAGAATAGAACAGTATGAGTATTCTGATTATTTGAAAATACAGGGAGAGGATTGTTGCTTGGCTATTTTGATTGATTACCCCAAATGTACATTAAAATAACCATTAGATATTAAATATAAATACCAAATGAAGTATCTCCAGGAAGGGTGTGTTTATTAAGTAGTTACAATCAGAATGATTGAATGGGATGCACTCAAGGATGTTTTGTTCTGGGTGTCTGACAGCCTTCAATCTAAGTTTTAATCAAAAGAAGTGCCGTGGACATGGCAATAGACAGTGGAGCCATCTGCTCTCTGTAGATTATTCTGTGTGTGCATGTTTGTATCCATCAACTTATAGATGTGTGTGAGTGCTGAAACTGAAGGCATTTGCTGTGTGCTCACACACACTGCACACATAACTCATGTGCATATTAATAGTTTCATTTTCTTACAGTGTTAGCAATGGGAAAATATTATTGGTTGTAGCTGAAATTTGCTATAATTATACAAGATGATATAATCTTACATACATCAAAACCTAGTAATAACCTCATAAAAAGGGTGACATATTTTCTTATGCTGTGTGTACACTTCAGTGCTTTGCTGAACCAAGCTCAGAATTCTTGAAACACTGAAGTAAAAAGGAAATATTGGCCTGGGAGCTACTGGAAGCTATGGGGGCCATAAGGAAGTGGACAGGATTTGGAAAATTCAAGAAAGAAAATACAAGTCTAGAGTGCAACACATGACACCAAAATACTGAAAGGCTTTAATATTAACCTGGTGAGCAGAAAAGTCCCCCAGCATTGTCAGATGAGGCTGTCAGAGGACATTGCTTGGGACTGTCCTGCAAGAACCAGACTGTGCTTAGAAAGCCACAGATGAACCTCCTCCACCCAGCATCTACAGCCTGAGTGTGGCAGAGTTGGGTCTCTCTGCCCTCCTGAGCTCTCTGCCCTGCAAGGCAGGTTTTTCTCCCCAGCACTGCCAGCATGGATATGGTGGTGTTCCAGGTGGCTCCCAACCCTCTCCACTCCTTCAGAAACACTGCAGGACCTTTCCTCCCTCCCTCACCCCTCCTACACCAGCTCACCCCACTGGCTGCACATTCTGGGGGCACAGCCCCAGGAGGGTGAAAGGCAGCCCTTTGCACCTCTGCCAGGCCCTCCACCAGCCTAGACCAAGGGATCTAGGACATGGAGGTGCCCCCATCCCTCCCTGCTGGCAGGCTGGCTGCTCCCTGGCCAGGCTCTGCATATGGAAATCATGGAGTGCATGCCTCCTGCCAGCACTGCTTCATGCCTCCTGCTGTATCTGGTGGCTGTTGGCTCCGACTGACCCACCTTCCAACGGGCACTGGCATGGAGCTGAGGAAGGCACTGGCACATTGACTTCTCTCCAGTATGGCCAGTGTCTGTCTTGTGCGAGTTGGACACAGATGAGGGGAAAGGTCACCTCCCACCACATGCTGCTAGAACTTTGCCTACTGCAGCCCAGGGTTCTGTCAGCCGCCTTTGCCCCAAGGGCACTTTGACACCTTCAAATTGGGGCTCATCCTCTGGTGCTCCATGACCCAAGTGTTTGCACAGTTGCTTCAGAGCTGGCTGTGCCCCAGCATCTGTTGCTGCAAGGGTTTGTCCCTCCCTGGTGTTGGAGACTGAAATATTATAATTTGTGGTTTAAACATCTTCATGAATTACTTTTGCCTATTGTAGCAAAACTGTATAAAAGCAGCAGAGAAGACCACCATTCCCTGACTAAGGCCCTGCACTGCTTGTTGATGGAAATAAGATAAAGTGACTCAGGTCTAGGTTGGGGGAAGAAGAATACATTCACAGAGGGATCAAGCTTGGCACCCTTGAGGTGGAGACCACAGCCCCAGGGATATCAGCTGCCAGACTCAAACAAACCCCTACACCAAAGGAGGGTGCGAGGAAAGGTTTTGTGTGGTAAAAAAGCCTCTAGCCAGAGGCAGTGAACACCCATCCTCTGCTGTGCAGAGGAGCTCAGCTCTGGGGCCCCTTCACCCCAGGAAAAGCCACATCCACATGAAGGACAGCAGAGGGGGTGTCATGGCCCATCAAAGGTCCCTCTGCAAAGGAGTCTCCAGATCCTGCACCAGAGCACCGAAACATGACACAACAGATTCACAGTGTTGCAAGGGACAATGTCAAACTGGCTCCCTGCATGGGAGGTACGTGGGCATTCCCACCTGGCTCAAATATATATTAATCCATTGAATTCTATACTTTTCAGCAGCAGGAGGTGGGGAACCCTCACTACCAGATGGAGAGGAGCAACGAGACGTTGCTGGGACCCTTGGGAGGGTGATATGTTCCTACCTAATCCAAGTCACTCTCCCCCTGTGTCACCCCCACCCTCTCCCTCATTTTCCATTCCTTTCTTTATTTTTCTTTCTCTTTGCCTCTTTTACTATTAAATTAAATATATCAACTTTTTTTGGCACAACGTCTAACTTCATTTGGTTTTAATCAAGCTTTGGGGTATATTTTGAGCCTTTCGGGGTTTGATCCATTTTATTCACAGAGACATTTCTTTCTTGGCTCCTCTGTGTTTAAACTGGTTTGTAACACCTGGGTGCAGTACTTGGCTCTTGCCCTGGTTGAGCTGCAGGCAGTTCTTGCCAGCCCCTTTCTTCAGACCATCAAGGCCTCTCTGCTTGGCAGCAAAGAGCAGTTTGTACTCACCATTTGGAATAACGTGACTTCTTCCCCATAGTGGAGTATAGTGTTGAGACATTAAACAAAAGGTTTTATAAGGATCTAAGGGAAAGTACATTTCTTAAAACTCACTGCATTGCTTTCATATCTTAGTTTAGGGCTATTCTTGTTTTCTTCTTTCTCATCCTATCTCTATCAGAAACTAAAAAAATCCTGTTCAGATTTTAAGATTTTAAATATGAAACCATTTATGTTTCCTTCTTCTCCAAGGCCATTCAACATGGTAGAATGAAAAAGCATTTCTAGAAATGCATATTCCAATTTAAATGCTACATGTGGAAAGACAATTCCTGTCAAATGCTAAAACCACCACCACCTCCCCATATTGCACTCTTTATTTTTAAGCAATTTTTAAAAATGAGATTATTTTTAAAGATACTTGTCATTAAGAAATTAACTCCCAATTTCCCTTTACTCTCTAGCTGAGCAAGACTTTCCCACAATGTGAGTATCCCAGTGGCTGGAAACTGTGTCTGCTTGGGAAGAAGTAAAGTGGTGTGAGTCTTTGGGACTCCTGCTGGAGAAGATGGGAACAGCCAGCCCCAGGAGGGGAGAAATAAGCAGTCCAGCCTTCAACTGAAGCAGTTTTGTGGATGAATCAATTGAATGTTGTAGAACCAAAGAACTCAACAAAGTCAATGCTTGAGATAGGAGGAAATTCTTGTTTTATTACCAAGTACTTAGGGGGTGGGTGGTACTTCAGATGAGTGAATTCTCCCACTCTTGAGAGAAGAAAACATGTTCAGACTTCAGTAATACATAGACTTTTCTCCTTGTATTAATTGGGAAGGACCTCTGATTTAACTAGAGATTTGAGTGATTTAAACTCCCCTGTCTCAGTGATGAAGTGGTGGTATCAGAGATAACCAGTCACACTGCCACTGCACTTTGGGTACTTAGCTTGGTATCCTCACAAAGACGTTGCCCTTGCTTCCTCTGCTGCCATGGGTTGTGGTTTCATCACTGCATACAATCTCCTCATCCTTCGGCTTCTCTGCTGCATTTGTTTCTTCCAGTTTGGTTGGAAGAAAAGATACTACTAAAAATAATGCATGTACCACATTCTCCCTTATAAATTGTTGATTCAAGGCTGGCATCCTTAGAGTAACCTGAGATTTACACCTTCCTGTCATTCTCTTATTGTTCCCACTGAACCCCACAGAGTTAGCAAAAAACAGAAATTACCTTGGTGAGACAAGGGCTAGGATTTGTGTTCACTATTTAAAAGTAGTCTCCTTCTGCAGTGAAAGAGGCACTGGTAAAGACTATTTCTCCTTTTCATGCAGCACAAGGCCTAGTGCAAGATGAGCAAAGAGCTCATAGTTCAAAGTACCCTGACCCTGTGACTGTAGGTGGCTTATCCCTGCACAAGGAAGGTAGGGTAGCTAAGCCTCTTGGGTGCCTCTGGCTGGGGGCCTCACCCTCAGGCACATCTGATGCTTGCAGATGGTCCTGAGTGTGTGCGAAGGGAGGCAGATATCTGTTGTAGTAGCATTGTGCTTGCTCATGGGGATTAGAGCCTTTCCCTGGAAGAAACATCCCAAGTATAATTTTCTGTAGAGAAACTGAAGCAGAGGTGTTTTTGCATAAAGGAGTGGTTTGTTTGTATGTTTGTTTGTTTGTTTTGGTGGGGGGGGGGGTGGGTAGATAAAGCCCTTAATATTGGTATTAAGACTTTTTTCACTCACTAGCACCTCTCTACACTTGAATGTTCTGCTCCTGTCCCATGGCAGGGAGAGCCCCTGAGCATGGCTGCTGGGGCTGGGCAGGTGCCGGGCAGTGGCTTGGATGGTGCGTGTGGGAAGCAGATCATGGTTTGCTGACTGACCTAGTGGTATTTGCCACTGCTCTCAGACAAATGCCTACTCCTCTGGAAGCTTCCAGCAGGTGAAAAAACTACACGCAACACTGCCTTATGAGGGTTCCTGTACCAAAAGAAGTGACACATGTGTCAATGGCATATGTGTCCGTGGGTATTGGCCTCCATGTGATGCTCCCAGCAGCTTTGCTTTTTTAACTGCTCAGCCCTGCATAGAGCAGGGGGCCAGTGAGCCAGTGCTAGATTAGTTCCCTTCCACATGGGATGCAGAATGCAGTCCTTGACACCTCTGTTCTCTGCACTTCGCTGTGAGTGTGCCTCAGTACAGGCCTGATGTGCACAGGAAACGTGGCCAGCAGCCTCCTTACAGAGCAGATCTGGAGATACTTTAGTGTACACTTTGAGTTTCTTCTAAACCAACATCTGTGTGATCCACAGCTGGGTGTTTTAAAGATTAGGACTTGATGGGCTGGTCTGCACTCTTCCTGGAGAGAGGTTTGGGACCTGCCTTATATATGCCTGCTTGTTGGCTTGCTTGCAGACAGCCTGCATGAGGAGACTTGGCAACACACCAGACAACTAGAGACCGGAGCCTTCTCAACATGGATGTCATGAATGTATCTGCAGAGACAAAACAATCTAGCTATCAGGTCTGGAGCTGCTTTTGAGCTGGGGCCTTCAAGGTTTATGCCAGTGGTTCAGGCAGGTGAACTTCTGTGTGGTTTGGAGAATGTTTTCCTGTCATACTTTTGGCTAAACACATATGGTGCCTGAAGAGCAGTGAGTTTAGTTCAGAGAGCCATGCTGAGGCACTCCTCAGAGGGCAGTCACTGCTGCTGGAGGGGCAGAGGAAAGTCAGAGGACTCAGACAATGCTCCATGTCAGGGCAAAGATCTGTCTACATCTCATGTAAGACCTACGGTCAAACACAAGACATGTTTAAACCAACACACTCAATTATCACTTTCCAGTTACATGATCACCTGGAGGTCAGAGCAAACTCTTTGCCATCTATTCTCTTTTGAGGTTAAGCTAAAGACAGGCTGGCTGCATGTGCTGTAATCATCTGTCTTTAATTGGTTTTCACTGCAAGGGACCAAGCTCTTACTGCTCCTCCCCTGGCATAAGATGGTGAAGTCTCCTGTGGAATCCTCTGACTCCTCCCCTCAGGGAAATCCCCAAAGTCTTGCTATGAAGACTATATCATAGAGTTTTCCCCACCTAAGCTGATAGAGAGGACTTAACCCATGATGCTCTGCAGCACTACTGCCAATCTCCATTAGATTGCCTCCCTCATTGGCCAGTTGACACTGCCATCCCTCATCCCCCCCTACAGGGCCCTTTGCCCTGCCCTTTGCCCATCCCTGTGCTCTCAGGTCATTGGTCACTGACCCCACACTTAAGTTGGGCAGACGACGTAGTCTGGTCTTTTGTCTCTGCTCCCTTTGGCGTGGTGGATGCAATAAAACCTCACTGGAATACATCATACAAAGACTCTTCCTGTCTTTTCTTCACTGAGCTATCTGTGGCATGTGTGTGTGCATGGACTTGAAATGGCTGTTCTTGTGGCCTTACTCTGAGCAACTTCTGAAGGAGATGCCTCAAAGAAGGTTGAAGCATTTCTACCACCCTGCCATGCTGCAACAGTCTCCCTCTGGGGAAATCTTAGACCTTGGCTCTCAGGGCACAAGGGAGTTCACATGGCTGCTATGGTGATTTTTGGAAGAGTGCTGGAGCTGCCTCTGCCCTTAAAGCTCAGCTACAGGTCAGAGCTAAAAGCTGTCACTGGCTTCTGTGGCTGTCCTGGGTCTCAGTGAATGCCTCTGCTCTGATTTGCAGTGATGTGTGCCTTGCTCAGGGCTTTCTCAGTCACTTCTGATATGCAAGGGGATGTGCAGATGAACCCACTCATTTGTGACCTTACAAAGCAGGGAGCCAGATGAACCCACTCATTTGTGACCTTACAAAGCAGGGAGCCAGAAACCCAGTCAGCCTGTATGTGAGGGATACTGGGGCACCCTCTGAATTGTGCCCCTTTGAGATAGTAGCTCTGTTCAGCAGTCTTTGAAGTGATGATTTTTGTCTTACTCCAGTTTCAGAAGTGCCTTTGCAAGGGGTTATTCAAGAGCTGAACCCGTTCTGAGCAAAAGCTACCTGAAGACATTTTTCTTACCATAGTATCCTAAAGGGAAAAATGTGTCCTCGCATTATAGATGATGCACTTGTCCAACAATAAGGTCCTTATGCTTGTCTAGCACTGGGGGCCCTCATGCTTGTCTAGCCCTGGGGGACAGAATATTGCTGTCAAAAGTTGATTTTTTTTTTTTTAATGTTTTAACCATAGTACTTACGTTTTTCTGGTCACAGGTTTTAGACCTGCAGCAAGTTTTTCTATGCTTTGAATATTCACTGACTGTCTCTTCTGATATTCATTGACAGATGACCACAACAACACCAAAATATCCTTTTGGCCTCAGGCTGAAGGGTGCCTTTAGCTAGGAAATGGCCTAAAGTGATGAGTGCCATAAGTTTTGAGGCTGAAATTGCTGAAGCAGCATAACATACATTGTTAAATTGACTAGCTTATTAGCATTGTTTAAAACTGATGTCCCATCTATATTTGCAAAAGTCCATGAATGGAAAATTATAGAAAACAAAAAGAGTGCCTTCAAAAATCAGCTATAAATACTTAAGAAAAAAACAATAAAAGAGGTCATTTGATGCTGGCTCTTTTCTCTGAAGGGCTGTTAGAAGTACTCACCTCACCTACTGTCAATATGCAGAGATTATTTTCATCCCAATACCTCTGTAAATTATCTGACAGCAAAACTGAGCTTTGGCCTGCTTAATGTGCATCAAGTGAACTGATGCAGGAAATACACACTGTATGGTCTGCCACGTGTCCAGATAAGAATTGAAGAAAAATGAGGAGGTGGATGGATTGTTTGCCCAGACACCAGAAGGCTCCAGAAGAATCACACATGGTCTCTAAATATTGGAAATAGGAGGAAACTTGGTGGATCTTCCCATTTTGAAGATTGAACAATGATTTTCCTCTGGGACAAACTGTCCCAGGGGGATGAATTGGCAAAACACAAGCATTGTTTCTCTAAGAAGTGCATGGGCATTAACCCCAAATTGACTGGTGCAGGATATGTTGCTTCCTTCAGCTGTGTAAGGTGTAAAGGGTAGGACATGGAAGGGGTGAGGCTGTGCCTCTACAGCCTGCTCATGCATTGTCTCTCTGCCCCTGACATGCCATGAGCTGAGGGCATCCTGCTGTGTAATGGCAGGATGACCAGTCACTGGTGAATAATCCCAAATGCTAATTCCTTTATTTTATCAAAATTGTTCCATTCTTAGCCCTTTTAGAAAGCTTCTGGGAAAGTGCATCCAGCTAAGGTACTTGTAGTCTTTTGCTGTCTCCTTTGCATTTCATGTCCTCAAGGGCAGAGAGGCCTCCCTGGTGTGCAGGTTGTGCTGCTGCTCCACCCCTGCCAAACCTCTCTCTCTGCAGCCTCCCCATTCTTCTGCTTCTGCTTTCATGAAGAGCTGTTTGCTTGTACTTGTGCATGATTAAAAGTCTCATACTTGGAAATGGTAGGCTGAGGCTGTAGCTGAAACTGGGAATTAAATCTGCTTACAGGCAGCTCAAGAGGAGGAATATTTCCATCTCTGCCTTTTGCAAGTGATTCACCATGCACTAGGAAGAAATGGAAAATAAAGGAGTCGAGACAGCCTGGAGAGTGGAGGACAGAACAGATGCTAACAGAAGCCTTTTCTGCACAGTGTGCTGGGGAAGCAGAGCTAACCTTCAGAACATCTATTAACCAAAATGAAGCTAGTAATTACCACTCAGATGAAAATTGTGATTTCTTTCACTACAATTGCAGAGAAAATGGTGTTGGGCTAGGAGGGATTGTACTGTAATTTCAAGCCAAATGTGGCTAGAAGAGGGGCGAGAAATAAGGTGAGCATGAAGAAACAGAAAGTAGCCTCTGGAGCAGGGACGTCAGAGAGTTGAAGAAAGAAGAGCTTGGCTGCTTAAGCCATTTCATTTGCATTGGGGTCTCCATTAACGTATCCTTTAGAAAGCTGATGGCAGTCAGTGCTTGGAGGGGAAGTCCCAGGCAGTCCCATAGTCAAGTGTGTGCTGCAATTTAATGGGGATGGGAAAAGTGAAAAAGTTACATAGTGGGGAAATTGATATGTGCAGGGACAGATTACCCTCAACCTCACTAGAAATTTCCCAGGGAGCCTGACTGCCTCTTGCTGGTCCCCATCTGGAAGCCATATCACATGCGTTTTCCATAAGAACAGCACACAGTACATTTCCACTGCCTTTTTCTAAAGCTTCAGTTCCTCCTCCAAATGGTGAAGTTGGTAAAATATTACAAGAAAATGGATCTTAAAAATGTTCCTGAGGTGTCCTAATTTTTCCAGTATGTGATTTCTTAACAAAGCAATTTAGTAACAAAGCAATTTTCTGCTCAATATTTCTACAAAAGCTGTGTGTGTCACTGATTCTCTGCTGTGAAGGATTGCAGCCTCTGGTGGTCTCAGTTCCAGAAAAGCTCCAAGCAACCAAAACAAGGGTTTAATGAGATGAAATGTGTGTGGCAATGTTAGCCATGACAGCTTTGCTGCTGCTGTTAAATCCCAAGTGCATTTCCTATCCCAGCAAGCTTCAGTAAAATCCTCAAGGGCATTTCTTTTCTTCTTAACACCTGGGTAATGCCATGCCATGACTCATCTGCTTTTGTACTGTCAAAGCATGTTCAGTTCTGTGCAATGTGACTGAGCACCTGATATTTGGATCCGCTCTATCCTGTTGGGTCAGTTGTCCTCTGGATGAAAATTTTGTGACACTTGCATGTGTGATGGAGTGTGTTTTAAAGAAAACTATGCACCCATATAGCTAGTTTGGGTGAACAACCCCAACCTCTGCTTTCTTTTCCAGATGGATTTTCAGTCAAACTTCCAGTACAGTGTTAACAAAATGCAAGTGAAGAGAAGGGACTTGGCTACAGGAGGCCTCGCTCTCATCTCCTTCTGTGAATTTCACTGTAAAACTTAAAATGTCACATTTCCTCCATGCACAATTAAAATGTCTCAGTTGAAAAGGCCAGAACAGCTTGACTCTGCTGCCCACACACCGATAGCCTGACAGCAGTGAAAGTCAATGGCAGTAAACAACAGTCCTTGCAACCTGGACAGGAAACGCTGAGGACCCTTTATACCTGGAATAACTAATAGCAGCAGTGACAGCCTCTCCATGTGTCTTGTGAGTAATCAGTACCCCTCATCTCTGTGCTTGATTGTGGCAGCACATTTCTCTTTGATGGCTTTCTTTATAGATACACAGCTCACCTTGCCAGTCTTCTGATCTTTTCCTCTTTAGCATTGCTTCATCTACTTCTCCTCTGGGATTACAGTCTTATTTTGAAGTACTGGGTGCAATGTGCCTTTGCATTTCTAATATATGGGTGCCAGTGAATTGCCAGATGCCTTTACACCTCCTTTCTTCCATTCTCTGTGACCTTGTGTGCATGTGAAGAGCTCTAGACTGTCCATCTTTTCAGTGCTAATGCTTGGACTCTGCAATTGTGTTGCCAAGATGGGAACTTTCTTTGCAGAAGAAAATTTTACTTCCCATGGTACTGTCGGCCATGATAATTATTGCAGATTCAGCTGAAATTTCCAAACACATACAATCTGGCTTACTGATGTTGTAAATCTGAACTGAGTGTCACAGGCCACAAAATGTTTTATGAGCAAGTGAAAGAGCACACCTCTTACCACATACCTGCCATTATTGTCGCAGAATCTCTTTGATTCAGCACCAAAGTGGCTTCCTTGCCACTGTAAGATGAAAACAGACTGCATTAAGAGACCAGTGAGTTTCAACTGCTGATTTCTCCTTTAAGCAGTGCTCTTAAATTTTTTTGACTAGAAAGAAACTTTTCACAAAATTCATGGGTGGCTCACGCCTAGAATTTTATTCAATCCATTCAAAAAATAGACAGAACTATAAGGTGGCACATATTGTCAGAGAGTACAAATGTCACATCTTTCTTTATACAGTTTAATTTAAATCCATAGAATAAGACAGTAAAATAATTGCCCTGGGTGAGAAAATAATTAGAGGTCTTCCATGAAAGGACAAGTCTTTAGATAAGCATTTACACAGATGTACTTGGTTAAGCATAACTTTTTCTATTCTCTATAAAAATATAAACAGCATTTCAAAATGTTTTTAGATACGTATATTGACATCATCTAACATGGCACTGATGTACTGACAGAATACAGGGCTTGAGCATGTCAAACCACATTTATTCATTCTCACCCAGAAAAAACAAAAACATTTTGTATTAGCCTCAACATAATAATCTAATGAAATAAACAATATCAAAGCAAAGACACACAGGTATGATGTTCCTCCTCCCACAGGAATTCCTTATCTTTATTTTGTTTGTAGTTTTTGCTAACACGGCAATGACTAAGACAGAAGTGGCACTTTAACATAGGTTAGAGTTGTTAACTCAGGATCAAGTATAACTTGCCTTTCCCAGGAAGTTACATTGCTGGGAAGTGCCAGGATCAAATTAAGGGCTCTCCCTGACATATATGTTTTACCTGTGCAGTATTACTTTGATACAGACTGTAGCACGTGACAGGAGGACAAGTGCAAACTACAAGGGCAGAATCTTGGCTTCCCAGACAGCAGAACAAGATGGGAAATGTAAGACTGAACAGTATTTTAACGGCAAAAACTCATAAAATTTAAATTAATGAAATTGAGAAAATAGCAAATTCATCTAAACTTTAAATAGTGGGATGTAGAGTGCTCCAGGTACAGCTTTAATAAGTGCACCTTAGGTTTCCCAGGGATGCAATTTGATAAACTAAACACCTAATAAGTGTTGCAAGAACTTACTGTACCTACACAGATTAAAAGGTTCAAATGCACTGAATATATTAGTCACAGGTCTAATCACAAAATTTCCTTTTTCCCAATCCTAAGTTTTTACCAGAGCAGCTCCCCCATTAGCTGCATGTTTATATAGCAGAGCACTCAATGTTTTACTTGACTAGCACAGATGCCAACAAGGGCTGGTATTTTCCACTTAAAGTGATCTACAAGAGAAACAAAACACAAGGGAAGGGTCAGGTTTCAGATAAAGGCTGGACATTTTGAACTCTGGACAAAGTGACAGGTATCTTTGATTCTCCTGGTGCTGGCGCTTTTGTGACTGGGCTTGCATGGGCTTTTATATCAGCTATTCTCTCTTTAAATCTTTGCTGGAGGTACTTCTCTTCTTTGGAGTAACTTTTAGCAAAAGCAGACATCAGCAGACATGCTGCCACAGTGGACCCTCCAACACAGAACAAGATTGCTCCTGCCAGCTTGCATATATCAAGGGACCCGTTGAACTGAACAGCACGGGTATCCACAACAACAAAATCATCCTTCCCAAGGGCTTCGATTTTCGGTGGCACAAGAAAACCCACTACAAGAACAGCTACACCTATCAGCATAAAAGCCATCCCAGAGATGAGTCCGACCTGGAAAACAAACAAAGAAACAAACAAATCCCCAATTAATTTCCAGTTTTTCCATTTCCCTTCCCAGTTTTCAGTTGGGAAGTGGTCCTAGGAGGCACTTATCTTTCACTGTGTCTTGCAGATGCAGTTCTCTCTCTTAGGAGAAAGGGGGTATTTTTCTTTTAGGATATATGAGGACCTAGTAGAACTAGAACATATGGAAAAATGTTCTTTTTACAACTCATATTTATGTAATTGAGTACTGACATTTCTGGAAACAATGGAATATGCATTCCTATCTCTAAACAGCATTACATGCTGAAAGGCCCCATCAGAGAGAGGATCAGAGTTTAATCTCAGCACTGTGTAAGTGATTATTTCTTTAGCTTTAGCTGGTGGTTAGCACCAACAGTTCAGTCCCTGCTAGTAGTCTGTCATATCTACCACTTGCTTTTACTTTATGAAATGTCATTCCTTTGCAGGCACTAGAAGGAAGTTGCTATTGCCATATGAACAGGTTACAGAGTGTTTATAGCACATTTCAAGTGTAAGTACAAAATTTGGTTCACCCAGAATGTTTCTGGGGGTAGGGATCATCATGGGGTAGGGACTGCATGGCCTCACAGGTCCCACCCAACCTCTGCTCTTCTCCAATTCTGTCAAATTCCCTGGCCTTAATGGAGATCTTTTGATTTTCTTGATCCCTATGTCACACTCTGCTCTTAACCTACCAGTCCTGTTCCCAACAATCTGGAAGGACTTCTGTAGGTGCAAAACAGAGGTAAACCATACTTTCAAGATGTACATGGGGTTCCCAGACAAGACTTTGGTTTTTCAGTGACATTGGGACAGAGCAACTAGATGATCCAAAGGCCCCAGGGAGCTGACATATTTGGTAAGAGTGCTCTGCTTTCAGACATAGTTATTTGGCCACCTCAGGCAAAACTGAGCAACAAAAGGCCTTTCTGGATGAATACTTAATACAAGTAGTTACACAAGGAAAGTCTTGAAATGGGAGTGTCTCTCTCCAATAAAAAGCAACAGGAAGTACCTTCCAGAATACAGAGCTCCACCTGCTCGGCGATCTCTGGATCTGAAAATCATCCTCATACTCCCAAATTGAAGCTGTGCAGTCCTCATAAAACTGATGCAGGTAGGACCGAACTCCGTAGCGCAGGTACCCTCCCTCAGTGCTGCCCTGCGCGTGCTTGGACCCGCAGATGTCAGCATAGGAGCTCATCCTTCCTACCTGCAACGAGAAGTTTCACACAAAGCAGATCATTATCGGTGTGGTGGACAGACCAAAGATGGCTGCAAACTCTCCAGATGTGATGAAAACAAAAACGGCCCAGGAGAGACCTTTCCTTCATTTTTTTCCAAACTGAGAAATGAGCTGGGTACAGTTGCATGCAGTGACTCAGCTCAAGCGAACCCAAGGAACTCAGTGACTTGGCACAGCACAAAGGTGCTGCAGGGAACATTCACTCCCATACACAGGGTGCTCACTCCCCATCTTTCACACTAATTTGCTACTGTGTTTCCATGGAGACTGAAAAAAGCAGGATATGCCAGGTAACAAAATCCAGCATCCCTCAAGGGCTCATGTTGCCTCTCTTCCAGACTGTCTCTGTCAGTCTCTGGAGTTTGCCACCCTATGAACTTTCCAAACTGCTGCATAAGAGGAGGTTTTTAAAATGTTTTTTTTTTCTGAGCTTTTGAAGTGCAGGACTAAGCATTGATATACCATTCACAGCCATGGCAAACAGAGGCAAAATAAGTCCTAGACAGATTAAGAGTATATAACTTGTATTTAAATAGGAATAGTTATTAAAAAATTAAAAATGGAATGCATTAAAAGCATCAATCTGCTCAGTGAGACCGAAACAGAAATACTAAGCTTACAGCCAAATAGTGCTCTCTTGAAGAAGTTGATGCCCAAGTTCCTGCTACCTTTAATAAAATCAGAATATTGCCTGCTATGAAAACTACCAACAAAGTTTCTTACTCTTTCCATTTCATGTAAGTTCTCCTAACACACAAAATCCATATTTAACTATGCAAGTCCAAGACCTGAACTTGCTTGCGTGAGTGTGATGCTATGAATTCACTGAACTAATACTAGCCCCTAAAAACAACTTGAGCAATAGCTCAACATCACTTAGGCTCATTGGCTTCTCTTTAAAAAAGTTTGAAAAGCTTTAGTCCAAAGGGAACTGTTAATCAGAACTAATACCTGAAAGTCATGGCTCAATTTATATCAGCTTCAAGCAGTATGTCAGATTTCTGCAGCAATTTCACTTAGAGGGAGGGAGGTTTGATGTGCTCATGGGACCTCGCAATTTTGCAGCCCTACAGACCTTTGCTTTTGGGAATGAGTGATCCTTCTAAGTATTAAATACCTGAGTATGCAAACATTCAAATTAAGGAGAATGCAGAAAATGTTGATGAGGAATAACAACAGTCTGACTGAATCTTTTGGCTGGCTCTACTAGAAATCAGTGCTGGTGTAAACACTGAACTTCCAGCCTCTGGGAATCTGTTTGTGTTCTTGGCTCACGAATAGAGTGGGATTTGCTTTTTCTTCTTTACAGAAATCCTTTATCTTGGGGTTTTATTTATTTTGTATATCTAATACGCATTTAGTTTGGCATTTCATGATCTCAAGATCTTAAGAGTTGCAAACATCTCTCATACAACCCAGTGATAAGGTTTCAAGGCTCTCACAGAAGTCATGACTTAGTGGAGGAGGCAGCCCACATGTTGCTGGGAGACCTGCCACAGACAAGAGGGAACTTTGATAGTTGCAGGGCAACAGGGCAACAGGCAGCACCAAGCACAGCTGCTGTCAGGAGCCCCTTTTTTGAACTCCTAACTGCCTCTGTACTCCCTGCAAGTTTCCCTTTTCCACCTGAGCCGCTGTAAAGCTTCAGGAAATTAAAGAAGTGCTCTCCAAGTCTGTGGATGAGCTTGCCCTCTGCTGATAGTACAGCACCAGTGTCTGTCAGAGTGTGCTCAAGGTGCTGGGAATGGTGGAAAAACAGGCATGGTGGAGAGAGACCTCCAGACAGCAGGAAACTCCTGGGCAGCACAATCTGCTCACCAGGTGAACTGGGAGAGCTTGGCTCTGGGGCCACCCTGTGTCAAGTTGTACATAGGTAACACTGATGTTTCCAACTACAGTCAATATACTAAAAAACATTTGTTTGTTTCATGGTTTACACCTAGCTGGCAGCTAAGCACCTTACATTTTAATACTAAATAAAAAAAAAGAGAGATAAAACCCAAGAAAAAGAAGTGATGCACAATACAGTTGCTCAACACCTCAACCAATGCCAAACCTTGTCCCCAGACTGCCATAATCTCCTTCCTGGTAACTCCCACTGTTTCTCTACTGGGCATGATGGTCTATGATGTGGATTATCCCTTTGGCTAGCTCACATCAGCTGTCTTCCTCCCATCTTTTTGTGCAGCTCCTCACTGGCAGAGCATGAGAAACTGAGAATGTCCTTCATTTAGGGCAAGCATGAAGCAACAACCAAAACACCAGCATGTTATCAACAGTTCTCATACTGAATCCCAAACACAGCACTGTAATGGCTACTGAGAAAAAAGTGAACTCTATCCCAATTGAAACCAGGACAGTTTGTTGTGCTTTTTTTATCATGCTATGAAGTTTTGAACACTATCATTTTCTGAGGTACAAAATATATATATAAAATTGTGATATGTATGTAAGTATATAATCTGGACTATTGTGGGGAAAAGCTGCAAGTTATTTTACTTCTGGAGGCTCTTTTTGTTTCCCTTAGGAAAACTCTTTATTCCCTACCCAAAAAGAGAGAACAAGAAGTCCTCTTTATTCACTGCCACCATTTATTTGACAGCTAGCTGTCATCTTTAACAGCACAAGCACTAAGGAGTTCTCATAAAAGCAGAGTTCTGCCTACCTCATAAACATACCTCAAGGGGAGAGGAGAAGAGGAAAAAATTGTGCAGTTTACCATAGCTGCTCCAGCTCTCTCATGTAGGGTCACACTGCCTATACCTCAATGATAAGAACACTTTGAATCCAACCCCCTCAATCCATCTTTTGGTTAAGCAAAGATTACATCTCACGTATCAGAAATAGAGGTCAACTAAAGTTCTGCAGAGACTCATTCTCTTGGGTCCTTACTTAGATCTTTATTCTCACATCAACCCTACCTTCTTAATAAATTATGCTTAACTTCTGGCTAACTTAAATCATTCAGGTAAGCAAATTTAGCATCATATAATGAGCAGAATGGGAGGTATTTTCTTCAGGTGTAAGCAAGTCCATAAAGTCAACTCAGGAAAGAACCAGAATTAACATGACTGGATAATGTGGCTTGCCAAAGCTTGCTTGTATTACTCCAGCTGCCAGCACCAGCATTCATAAAGTAGGTGAAGCACTTTGCTGAGTCTGAACCAGCAACTTCAGTTATTGTGATAAACTTAAGAAAACCTAATGTGACATGACAGAGACCTGTATAAACATTATCTTGCATTCATTGCACTGTCTATAGGTTTAGTCAAGAGAGAAAAAGGAGGATGCAATGTTTCTAACAGCTTGTAAGGACCACACAGCTTACATGACACTTAGATTCTTTTTCTTTAGCAATGTAAAAGGCTAATAGGTGGTTTTGGTCAGGTATATGAGGAAAATTATAAATAACATCTGGGAGGTGAAACAGAAAACAAAAGAATGATCTTATGCTTGAAACAGTTGTGATACCATCAACTAGCATGACCTTTTAAAATGGAAGGAAAAAAAAAAGAAAAAGGACTGTAGGAATCATTAATTCTTTTCAAGCACTCCATAATTTTAATTCTACTGAGCATTTCCTTCATGGTTAGAAATAATCTATCTTTTGAAAAGTATCTTGCCCTTAAGAGAGAAGGCAGCTCCCCAGCCCTATATGAAGCAGCCTGGTAATCTGGGCTAAGATGGAATCTTTTCTCAGCTGCAATGTAGATGTAATGTTATTGCTACCTACAGATAGGGCACAGGAACTGAACAGTCAGAGAGAAAACAGTTCTCCACAAGTAAGAAGGAAACGTGTGTCACAGCACCAATTTACATTGGATGAATAAATACTGCAGTAGCTATGATCTCTTGAGTGTTGATGTGTATTTGCATGTCTTGCCTTCAGGGCTGAGAAACTAAACACTGAAATGTTGAGAAACTTTTGCTAAAAAAGAGAGTCGCTGTTATCCAAATCTGTGTTACCCACAATCTGAAAACATACATCCATGCTGAAAGAAGCAGCTTAATCATTAAGTTTTTTCAGTGCCTAAACCCAAGGTGCTCAGGAAAATGTGGGATGTAGGATCACAGCTTCAGAGAACACCACTGCAGAGTAGCAATCCATCCCCTAGCAACTTTTGTTTCCATGGCAAAAGCTGTCCTGTTTACTTTGAGCTTTACTATCCTCTGCTGATCTGGGAAGATGTGATTGGATTGGTGATCAGACAGATTAAATGATGAGCAAGCTCCACGAAAAATTACCCAAAAAATTTTCCAAATACTTTGTTTTATTGTGCCAGGATTGAACACATTTTAAAAAATTAAAATGTAAAGAATTGTCATTTAAAAAGCAGCACAAAAGGAAATAAAGATGTGTCATTGCTCTGTGACACCACACTGCCACCGAATGTAAACCAGGAATGATGATGGTTGGAACAAGTGAAGTCGCCCTCCCCCTTCTTCAGATTTACATACTTTGACCCTTCTGTTCAAAAGAGCCATGTTTCCAGTCCGTACCTACAGAGAGCGTTCCTTGTGAAGGGGGAACGCTGACATATACAGCCTGCCTCTGACAGCAGCCTCCAAGGTGGCTTTTCTGATATCTCCTGAGCTCCCGGCGCTTCCCGGGCCGGCGGCGGGGCCGAGCCGCGCTCCGTCCGTCCCGACGCCCTGCCCTCACTCGGGGCTGAGGCGCTGCCAGGGGCACCTGCTGCCGCTTCCCTGAGGATAGCCGGGATGCCCGGCTTGTTCCGACAGCCAGTTCTGCTCCCATGCCCTGCACGCGGGGTGCGAGCAGCATCTTCTCCTGCGTTCTGGGGGTGGGGGGGGGCGGCGGCCCCACCCGCTTCGCCGCCGCCAGGGGCCGGGGCGGGATACTCTCCATCTCCCGCTTCCCGGTCGAAGCGGAAGAACTCCGCAGCGCCCGGACGCTGGCGAGATGTCGGCCCCCGCGACCCTCCCGGCCCGCGGTGCCCCGGTGGCAGCGGAAACCCGGGTCCGGCCACCCCCTCCCCGACCCCGGCGGCAGTAGGGCAGCGCGGCACCAGCCTGCTCGGGGAGACCCGCGTCCCCCCCGAGCCGGGAGGCGAAGCCCAGGGCGGCCGGTGCCTTCCGCGGGACGCTCCGCGCCGTCCCCGCGCCGTGAGTCCGCCGGCGGCTACAGAAGCCCCGCCGAAGTGCCGAGCCCCAGTCTGCCGAGGGGCCGGAGCGGTGGCCCCGCGGTTACCTGTCCCTCCCGGCGCTGCCCTCGGCCGGCGAGCCCCCGCGCTGGCGGCGCTAGCTGCGGCTGTCCCGGCCCGGCCCCATCTCCGCTCTGCGCCGCGCCAGCCCCAGACACCACGTATTATGTACGGCCCGGAGCGCCGCTCACTCCCGCGCCGTGCCTGCGCACTGAGCCACCGCCGCCGCCGAGCGCGGAGCGGCGCCGGGACAAGCTCGCCAAGCCCCCCCCGCGCTCGCCACGCCGCCCCCGCCCAAGGGCGGCCACCCGGGGGGGAGCCCGGCGCTCCCCAGCTGCCGACGCTCGGGGTCCCGCCGGCCGCGCCGGGCAGGCCCGCAGGTGCACGCCAAGGTCACGGCGATGCCCGCCCTGGGTGTAGGCGCAGAGGCCTCTGATCGCGCCCCGCACACCTCCTCCCCCTTGCAGTCAGCATGGAAAACCGCAGGAACCCGGTGCTGTGCTATCTGTCCAGCCGAGTGGACAGACGTGACAGAAAGTGTCCTGCGAAGGATAAGGCAATGAAATCTGGGGGTTGGGGAAATGGATCACTCGGCATGAGACCGAGGGGGACTCCTCAGGGAGACAAGAGTGAGACTGAGGGTCAAGCTTTGTTGTCTGGGTGCTGCCCTGATAGCAACAGGTTGGTTGTTCAGTGGGAAAAGATGGCAAGAATACAAGTTTGAGGGCTAAGGAAGCTACTGAGGAAAGAGCTGGAGATGCTAAAGTGAATCTCACAAAGATGCAGTATGTAATTCCTCTGAAAAAATAAAGAGACTGCAAAGGGCACGAGTTCTAAACACTCATATCCATATGGTGCACTAAAATAAACACAGAAAACAGAGTGTTGTTTCATGCAGAAAAAGTGGAAGTGCATTAAAGCAAAATGAAGTCATATTAGCCAAAGGAAAAACAAGGTGCCTTAATCACTATAGTATATAAAGAAGGTGCCTTAATCACTATAGTATATAAAGAAGAAGGCGAGAGTGATGGTTTCATTAATAGCCCAAGCTTCTTCGGAAAAAGCCCTGCATTTCATGACGACAGTGAGTTTGGATAGTTGCAAACTAGGAATCATAAAAAGAGCAAGTAAGGGGTTAGATTTGGAGGAAGAAATGTTGGTTTCAGTGTATTTCATCTTGTCCTTCCAAAACTGTTATGCCTCTCTTGTTTCAGGCAATGAGTAATGCCAAAAGTGTTCCCCTGACCTAGCAGAACTACTTCACAGCAGTATACAGTGAGTGTAATAAGCATACCCCAGCCCACAGCAGCTAGCACGTAATAAACTGACAACTATTTGTGAATAAAACAAGAAAATACAGTGAGCTGATAAGTGAGAAGCCAGACGGGCTATCAGCCTTAAAAGAGATTCTGTGATGAATTGTCCTGTTAAACTAACACCAGATTTACATGTAGTATCGCAGTTACAACTGAGTGCTGCTTTATTTCAGATCAGGAAAATGTCTTCTATAGAAAAAGCAATTAATCTACATTATGAGTCCTCCCTCTGTTTACAAAGCTTCTTTTGCTTACTTACCTGTTAACAAAAGCAATAAATAAAAAGAACATGAAATACCTGTGTTGGCCCAGTTTTGTTTTCTGACACAGAAGTTACATGCTCAGCTAACCAAGACAAATTAATGTTTTAGTAATGGGAACATTTGCAGTAATGTTGATCTGTGAACTCCAAATTAGTAAAAAGGGGTTACCAAGGGATCACCATTGATGGTATCATAGGTTGATTTTAGTGCACTTTTAGCACATTAGGAAAACTTTAAACTCAGCCTGAAACCAGAGGTGTTGAAGTGTAGCTGAACTTGATTATAAGAAACATTGAACAGAAGCATGTAAATGCCCTGTTTAGCCTTGAAATAGGTAACATCAATGCAAAGATGTTTTAAAATAGCAGGACCTATAGGTCATTGTGGGACTCAGGGTTTGAGTTGCTGGTATATGAAGGAATTTCCAAATGTAGGTCTTTCCTCAGTTACCAGCTTTCAAAAAATTTAGACTATTTATCCTGAGGGCTTCAGCTGGTAGGGGCATGGAGAGGAAGTGCAATATTCTACCTCATGCTGGTTTGGAGTTTTTTTCCCATTGTGGAAAGGAAACCCAAGTCTAGTGCTTTCTTTATCTTCCATCTGCTGTTCTAAAGGTTTAAAAAGGACAGTAGTGAGCATGCTGAGGAAAAAATCCTGTCAAGATCTTCTGTAGGTGGTGGTGTTGGTTGCCATAGAGTTTACAGGCTTCTCTCTTACTGAGAGTTAAAGTGATTTTATCAGCTGGTTTGATGAACTCAGTTTAGGTAGCTTCTGAGAGCCTGTGCTGAATTGGAGAAATTACAGCTCCTTTAAAACATGTTTCTCCTGTAGCAAAATGCAGTAATTCATATGAGACTCAAGTTCACTGAGTTGCAGATGTCTGTTCCTATTTTGCTTAATGGTGATTGCAAGATTCCAGAGGCTGTTCTATTTCATGTGTTGTGGTCTGAATAGCTCTACTGTAATGACATTATTGACACAGTTGCCTGTCCTTACCTTCCTAATGACTGGCTCACCTTCATCTGGAGAGCAAGGCCCATAAAGCTTCCACTTCTGGAAGATCTGCAGTTGACACAGATCCACAAGGAGCAGGACTAATGACTAATAGCTGTCTGCCTTTCTTCTGGCTTGGAGTCTCCTCAAGGACCTGTCCTGCCATTAAGGGGGTGACCTTGAGTAGCCAGAAATACTGGGGAGGAATGGGGCAAAAAGATGAAGGTCAGTTCAAGTCTGTAGTGCTGTTCTAGAGCTGGGAGGATGTATTATAAAGACTATTTTATTTTTCAAAGCTTCTGATGCAGAACATGGTTTATGAATCAAAGTAGTGTCTTTTTCAGACTCAAGAAATGCTGCCAGCTGCTGCTTCTCGTTTTATATGAGGTGGTTTGTCTGTCGCTATTGTCCAGAAATCCATGCCTGGCTACTTGTTTGTCAGACATTGCTTTCTCAGTGCTTTCTTCAAAGTGTTCTAGCTAGCAAAAATGATTAATTGTCATATTCTGCCATCACCATCTTTGGATATAGATTTGTTCTTGTCCCCTGAGCCAGAAATACAGAAGATGCTTTCTTGACAATCAAAAACATAAATCTGGGTGGTTTTTTCCTATCTTACGCTGAAAATATATGGGCTAAGAATCGTTTGTTCTCCTTTTCATTCCTATTATTGTTGGTGAATTTGAATATCATAATCCCTTGAAATATTTAGGAGCTGTGTAATCCAAAATGCACATACACAAGTGATTGAAGGTGTGACAGGGACCTCACATGAGTCGGTGAACATTTGCCTCTGAGGGGATGCTAAGTGAAGAGGAATAGGCAGAAGGAATTAGAAGTATTTCAGTAACCCATCTTCACTCAGAGACTATTTCCATTCATCATGTTTGTGTTTCCAGTTTTCAGTAAGAAAGTTTCTTGCTCTTAGGCCTAGCCGTTTCCAAATAAGCTTTGCAAGTGCAGTGTGTCTACATGGTTTAGAGGCAAAAAGCTTTAATTTAGACCCAAATGAAACAGCAAAATATCAAACTCACCATTTTCTGGAAGTGTCAAGTGTTGGACAGCAAATGTGTGCAGCAGAGAGTATTTTCTTTGCAGCTGCAGCAGCTACTACTACCGCTAGACGGCCGTGTTGTTTTAAAATATACTGCCTATGAAGATCAGTGCCTGGGAGCTTGGGTTAATTTTTTGAATTTGGTTTCTTAAGGGAAGAGGAATTCAAAGCCATGGGCAGGGGAGGGGAAACTGTTCAGTTGTTGTAAGAAATTCAGTTTCTTTGTGAGGTGTGGTGTAACGTTCAAGCACAGAGCACCCCTGCCAAGGGAAGACTTTACAGAGTGCTCTGCTCCCAGTGGCACAGCCAGTCAGGGGCTCAGTTTCTGGGCAGGTTGAGCTGTGGCTGCTGCCTGTGTGAGTTATTGTGTTTGCATGGGTTAGGACACATCAGATGAGTTTGTCTCTCTTCTGTATTCCTGTGCGCCTGTGAGGAAAAATGTTTGAACCAAAGAGTCTTTTGGTAACTCTCGCATGCCCGTGCATTCTGTTCTCAAAGGTGAGGTTGCTAAAGTTGCTTCATTTGCAATGTACTGAGTTCTTCTGTGTTTTGGTGTCCACATGGAAATGGGAGCAAATGAAAACTTGACCTCTGTGAATGCTGAGGGTCATGAGGATGACATTAAAAACTGCTGTCAAAATCCCCTGGAGTCTTAATATTTTACCTGTCTGATTTCTATTCCAGAAGCTATTGTATTTCTTCCTATGATCTTTGGATAAACTGGTTGGCTTTTATAAAGCAGCCATTGTAAGTTTATAATGCAACTACTCTGTGGTTGGTCTCTTCTATACCATTATTTGCAATACAAATCTTAATAACAGGGCAGAGTAAAGATAGTACACAAATACAGCATGATCAACATAAACACAGTTTTAAAAGGCATATTTTGATTGTAAGAGCAAAAATGGAAAGGACAACACTGTCCTGGTGCTGTTGCCCATGTGTATTGGCAGTGTCTGAGAGGGGCTGCTCTCAGGCAGGAACCACGTTGTCTGGAGGATGCTGTGAAGACCTCTGTGCAAAGGCATCTTCTAGTTCACGGAGTTCTTTGTTTTTGTTCACTGAAACAGTGCAGCCACAGTGTTTTTGTATGCAATTAGCCATTATACTAAACATCAATTGCCAGGCTGTCACTGACTGTCTCTTAGTCCATATTTCTTCTTCAGCAAACACTGCTAGATTTAAGCAATAAAAGTCTCTCCAAACAATTACTTCCCAGAGAGCAGTGAGAAGGATAAGTGTTATCTCAGTTTTTGCAACTGTGTATTTATGGAGGAGAGCATGCACTGATTGTTCCTATGATTTATAGATGTTCTGAGAAAATAAGCATCTCAGATTTATCCAAGGTGTTTGAATAGAGACACAAGGAAATGTTGTCTTCTTTGTAGCCAGTCCAACAGAAATTTAATTCCACCTTCGATCCTAATGCACTTTTAGAGGGCATGGGACTGGTGGGATTGCAGGCTGGTACCCTCAAGAGACCATTCAAGAGAATACTATTATTTCTTAACTAAAAAACAGTCAAAGTTCTGTAGTGACACTGTCCACCTTAATTTACTCATGATGCTCAATAGTAAACAGACAACAATCATAGGCAGACAAGTTCCACTCTCCTGCACACCTGAAAGTGAGAAGTGTAATCTCTTTGATGTCAGCAAGGTTCCAGTGTCAATACCATCCTTTTGACATCATCCTCAGACTTCCCTGTGGAACATTTAAAACATTGTTGCATTTGTGAATATGTATCAAGGACAGATTGGTGAATACAGATCTTCTGCTTGTGCCTACAGAGTTTTAAAACCCTTTTGATTTCTATGACCATGTTTTATTGTGGGCATAGTGCTCTGCAGTTGGTAGAGTTAATTCAGTAGAGCTTCTTTTCTGTCCAGGATCTTTGACCTCATAACAGTTGTGTGCAGACTTCTTGAGGAAATAGCACACAACACCTGTCACCCTGTTCTTTTAAAAGTTTTAAAGTTCTTTTAAAAGTTTTCTGTACCTTCTAATATTTACATATTTCTATTAGAGTTCTCACACACTATTCATATAAATAATAATTGCTTTACATTATTTTGTTGGAAGAAAGAATTAATAAACTGTTAGTTTAACAAGTGTGGTTGGAGAAGTAACAATTTCATCCTCCAGTCCTCACTTTTAAAATTCTATGTATTACAAAGTCAAAAATAAAACTTCCTCTTTTTCTTCTTTTAAATCTAAGAGTGAGTGCATGAGTTACTTCATGTCGTAGTACAACAAACACCCTAACAAACTATGTTTTACTGTTTCTTTTTCTTCTGTTTACTTGCTTGGAGTTATATGATACTATGTTCTCTGAAGAATGTATTTTTAACTGCGAATTAAGCCACTTTTTCATTCTAGTCCCTTGTTTAATAGCTCAGGACATCTGATCGTTCTGGGTGTTTTGTGCTGAAAATATTGAAGACTAAGGGACAAATCTTCAAAACTGCATTGGGACCTAATTATTCAGGCAGTGATAGCTGATTTAAGGGGATAAGCCCTAAGCCCTTTCAAATCAATAAGATGTAGTTATCTAAATAATATATTTGAATGCCTTTTTTTAAAATCTGTGTTTGTTTGTTTATTTGGGGTTGTTTATTTGGAGTTGTTTATTTCTGTTTGTTTATTTTTTTTATCAATTCATACTTTACAGTGATTTATCCCCAGTGATTTTTTACTTGATGGTAAGATGATCATGATGTCACGGACATGGTTTGGTTGGTACTGACATAGGCTGGAGGTTTTACTGGGTCACCAACTATGGATTTTTATTAGGGATTTTGAGTGCAATTTGCATGCTCTACAGCTAGAAGTGGGAAAAGTAGGATCTTCCATTCATGATTAATATACCCAGCATTCAAAGAAAGTTGTCTAATTCTTTTTGCCTAAGTTATCAATTTCAAGGGTGAAAGATACCATTATACTTGGCTATTCAACATCTCTCATAACCAAGGGCAGTAATTCTGTTCTCCAACTTTTGGAATGACTTTTACCTATTCTATAAATGATGATGTAATTTTTTTTTGACAGATTGTAAATTCACTGAAAAAAATATTTCTGGAGGGTTGGAGAAAAGAAATATTTTTTTTGTTTGGTTCAGTGGAGAAAGCAAAACATGGAAGGAGAGCAGAAAGATTTTGAAAAAAGCATTTTGTTAAAGCACTTCTCAAAATCAAAGATTTCAAATAACAATTGAAATATCAAAATATTTATAGTTTAAAACTTAATCGTTTGATTCTCCCATTAAAAAGAGTTTGGTTTGGTTTTGTTTAATAAATGGACCAAGACAGAGAGAGAAAAGGTAATACAAAGAAATTTGTTAGTCACAAATGAAACAAAACCTCTAATTTTGTGTCAGTCCAAAATAAGTGTTTGTGATTTGTAATAAAGCCCAAAACCCCTTTTTTTTTCTCCAACTATAGTGGAGTTAATGACTTTCTTGGTTACTCATTCCAGTGGTTAAATGGTTTTGCTATTGTTAGGGTGCATCTTGATCATAACCTGTTTAATTGCATTGAATAGACTATGGCTTTTATAGGGGAGACTTTTTAGCTGATTTATAGCACTTTCATTGCTGTAATCAACACTATAGCTGTTGTACTAGAAGCAATTTCTGGTAGTTAATAACTGTAATTTTAGAGAAAATAATGTATTGTGATAAAGATGCTCAAAATTAATGCAGTGCTAATGCAGGCTAGAAATAAGGAACATGGTTCTAACTGTAACTAATTGTTTTTAGCAATTTGCCTAGGAGTCTACTAGATTCTTCTCTGTCCAGTTTCATAATCAAGATTGGCAGTCTTTTTGGAAGATGTCTGAGTCCACAAGAAATAACAGGCTTCATTCAGAAGCTGTCTGAAATTGCATTATTATTGTATTTTCTAAATTATGCAGAAGACAAGAAGACACTTTTATGCTTTTTATCTTAAGAGACAGTAACACCTCTTATTACCTCTTGGGCAACAGTATAGTTCCATTGGAGTCAATGGCAAAATTCCCCAAAATGTCAATAGAGTTCACATTTCACCACTGACTCAACCTAAAGTGCTTCCTTAGCTTAGGTGGCTGTGTGGAATAAAACCTTGCTTTGAACCTTAATTGTGTAGGTGCAGATGATAAAAGTGTTTTGCCAAGAAATTGGACTTCCTGAATGTTGTAGTAATAGCATCTAAATGCAATTCCAATTCAATTATAAGGAAGAATAACATTGCAATGCTCCTCAATCTCAGATTGCTTCAAACCTTAGGCCAGGGACACTTTCAAATGCTTCTAGTACCTGTTGTACTGAGGGAGCTTACTATAATGCATTTAGAATTGCTACACAGAGATTAAGTGGAGTGAGGAGGCATTCCAGACTTCCCTTGGCAGAGATGTTAGATAGTATCTTCAGATCCTTCCTTTAACCACAGCAGGGTTTTGGTGGTTGTGGAGGTAGTTTTGATTCATTTTAGGGTTTTTGTTGGGATTTTTGTTTGTTTGTTTAAATAATCTTAGGCTACATAATGAAGCAGCATTTCAAAATAAGACTAGTTTGTTTCTTCATAAATCACAAAAGAGGAATTGTCTCAACAGAAAACCCAATTAAAACGTACTGGCACCACAGCTCAAGGGGCTTCTGAATGCATGATGAATACTCTTGTGCCCTTTGACTTCTAGTTAATAGGTATTTAATCTATTACTCTATTTAAACTCAGCTTCAGGAGTGTTCTATGATGACGATCACTCACATGTGTTGCCTGGCCTATGAAGGGAAGAGAAACTCAACTTCTTTTGTGGTAAAGTCAAAGGGAGGGCTGTAGACTTGCAAACTAGTGAGTGTGAGATGGTAGCAGCTCTTTCTGTTCTTTGGTGTGTATTAACTTCTCAAGCCTTGGCTTAAATTGCATGTTGCCAAACAAAAGTAAAGTTACTTAAAAGCACAAGCTTTGTCCCTAAGGGTGCTGGAAGGAAGGAAGCTCATCTGCTGGTTGTGTGAGTTGGCTATAAAGTACTGCTGCACTGTGTTTGTTCACTTGACAGTGGTCCCCCCTCAAGAGAATTTTCTTTCATTGTAAGTTGACCATTATGTTCATATGCTCAACTCTGAATAAATATTTTTTTCAAAAATGCCAGAGGAGAGAACTGGGCCTTGCCAGCATCTTTAATGTTTACTGCCTCCTCCATCTGCTGCTGCTATGATTTCCTCTCTTGAGATCCTGTTTGTTTTGACTCGATTCCCCTTGTATGTTAATTATATTTATGCTGTGCTCTTATTGATGAGGAAGAAGTTGATATATAAAGGTCAGCAAAGAACTTGCTCTTTTTCACTTGTATATGCTTTCGTAAGTGGAGGCATTCTTCTGTTATAATTTTCGCATGTTTCTGTGTGATCCTGATCTTGGTAACTACGAGGTTAATTAGGAAACACCTTTACTGAATTCTATTACTGCTAAGCCAAGTTGGATTTTGCTATCAGTTTTTGTTTAATTGGACCAGATATTTATATGCTTGTGGTGTCTTCTGTCCCCAGAACATGTTATCTGTTAGATGTATGCTTACTTAACAAGCCTTAAAGGTGTTTTGCAAGAGATACTGGGTGCTGTGCTCTAAAGCTGTGGGAGGAAAAAAGAATGACATTGATGACATCGATGCCTGACTGTTTTGATTGCTTTGTTTATTAGAGGCACATCTTTGAGGGAAGGGGTTCTCATACCACTGTTCTTGCATTGGAGAAGATCCTGAACTGTGGGTGGCACTGAGGGAATGAATGTACTTCTCAAGAAGGAAGATTTATTCCTAACTAAGTGTTACACAGGCTTAATGAATTCTGTTCCTAAAATCTGATTCTAGTCTGCTTAACACTGACACTGAATGTTACAGTAAGTTTTGGTAATCCATACTTTCATTCAAACCTATTGCTGCATTCTAGTGAGACACAGCAGTCTTCAAAGCATTTGGAGTATATTTGTTTCACTTTTATGTTCAAAAAACAGTTCTGCAAGACACATTTTAGGGTCTGGTGATCACATTTTTATATTCATAAGAACATTCTTTTTCCTGTGTATGTAGACACTTCACAAAAAAGGAAACTGCCTACATTCTATAACTCATTACACAAAAATTGCTCTCAAATGGTAGTGAAGGTATTTTCAGCTTGGTGCTTTTAAGGAGAAATGTGTAAGAATACCCAACAAGTTGCCCATACAATGATGTCCTAAAACTAGAATCTTTGTAGCTAACTCTTAAAATATTTTTTTTCTTGTCTATTTCATCAGGAAGGAGTCCAGAAGTTCTCACTTGTATCATATCCCTGTTTGGAGTAAATTGATATAGCTCTGCTTGAAGTTAGTAAAACTGTCATGAATCTCATCTTCTGGGACCTGTGGTCTTAAAGCCAGAAAATCTCTGAAATTTGAATTGCATAGCAATACCCTTCATCTTGCAGAAAAGCTTATGATTCAAGGTGACTGGACTTTGAGTATTGTTTCAGAAAAATGTGGCCAGCCAGGGATTATCTTGAACTACTATGGGATTGTTACATCTAACAGAACTAAAATACAGCCAAAATTTTCAGAACATGGTGTTGGGTCTTGTATGTAGCATTAAGTATTCTGTCTGTAATGCCTGCTCAGGAAGCCTTTGCTAGGGAAAGCTTGAAATGATTGAGAGAATATGCTCTTAGTAAGAGACTTCCCTAAAAACGGTTAGAGTGTGACAGTACAGACAGCTACTTATTTGGTCACTTTGTTCTTGTTCCAGCTGTGTACCCCAAGCAGTCTGAACCACATAAAAAAGTTTGTGGAAGTCATCTCATCTCAAACCAAATAAAATACTGCTTCCCTTGCTGTTGGAACACTCCAGAGACCTTATAAGGAAGGGCTGCTGGTGGGCCGTGCTGTTTGACTGATGTAGCTCATCACAAGCAATGTCATCTCTGTGAAGGAGGAAGACTTGATCAAATTTTCTTCTTGCTGTGTCCTCTGGTGCAAGGCACTATATTTGGGAATTGCCTTTCCTATCTGCTGACTCATCCATGTCAAAAAATAAAAGGACGTTAGGCTTTTTTTAGACCAAGGAGACGATTATAATTTTTATAGAACTTGTCATCTCTTAGTAACAGAAGTAATTGTCTCTGCAGTTCCTAGTACTTCTATAAGGTAGTATAATGTCCCTTCCAACCCAGATCATTCACAGGTACATGTTTATCAGTAAATAAAATGGTCCAGGTCCTTTACTGTATGGTCTTGAGGGAAACTTGGCCTGACCTGTAGTGCCACATGCATGTCTGTCCCCATTTTTCCCCACTGTTCATGCTGCATGTGAGAAGAATGCTCTGTGGCTATGTCCTTATGTTGTCTGGGTGGCATGATGCAAAATGGGGTCAGCATGACAACAAGCAATGCCGTGAGAAGGTGTTCATATCTGTGCCCTTGCTGGATCACTATTATAGACATACCTCTGGGGGGATAGCAATGAAGTTCCAGGTTCACGCTCCAGAGCCCTTTGTTCAGTGACATTCCCCTTCTGCTGTTTTCCATGTTCACGTCCACATCTTCTGTCTGAATCAGAAGGAACTTGACTTTCTCTGAGCCCTGAGCTTAGAGGAACTTATCCATCAGCTGTGGCTGGAGAAGATAGTCCTTGTGGTCGGAGTGTATTGAAAGGAGTCTTGAAGGGCTCCAACACTGTTTTGTTTGATGAAGTGCTGGCTGTATGAAGCAGGAGGATTGTTTTCTCTTTGCATATTTAATTTCTTTACCATTTAAACAGAGGAGGTGACTTTTCCCTCCTTAAGATGCTTGCAAATGAATCCTGGTCTGACTTAATAGACCTGAACACAACTTACTATGTTATGTATTCCTTAATTGTCTCACTTTTTAGAAACCCGCACTTCCGTATTTTCTTCTGTCTCGTGTGCTTGTTAAACTCATGGCTAATTGAGAAATAAATTGCCTAATTACACCAAGATTCTACCTGAGTCGGGCAAGTATTGAAGTTGTAAATTATCTGGTCCAGGCCACTGTGAAGTTGTAATTGCATTTTAAGAGCTCAGTAGTTTACCACAGAGATGTCTTTTGTTAGGCATTAACACCGTTGTCAGGTGATGAGGTCACAACAGGGCATTTCTCATTGCTTTCCTCTGTCTTTGCTGTCTGCTCTTAGATTCTGTGCACTTGAATTTTTGATGTGGGCTAATACATGTACAGGCATACCCATTTATTAATCTTAAATAATATGCCAGAAATGTAGTTTTCTTTTGAAAATACCTATACTGTGTTGTGTTTTTCTCCCCTAGATGCGAGAGAAGAATATATAAGAAGAATATTCACCCTGTGACTTAGTCAGTTGTTGTTGTTCAGTCATGACTAGAGATCTCACCTGGGCTAATGTGGAAGTTCCCATTTCCAGTGGTTCAGGAGATATGTGGGAAAATATGGGAGCTAAATATTGTGGTGTTTGTACATCAGGAAGAGTGTGTAGCCATGGTCGCTTAGGACCTCATTTCCAAACCATGAAGCCTGTGCCAGTGAGCCTTGATAAGAACATGGTGACTTGTCAAGAACAGGGAAACTGAGATGGATAACCAGGGTTATGTCTGGCTTGAGTCCACTTGTATGACTGCAGTCACACTTTGGGATTACAATGGAGCATCTACCATGGAATAACTCTGTTCTAAGCAGTGTTTTTTCAAGGATAGGTGCTTTTCAAAAGGCCAAATCAAGTTCCTTCAAGATGGAATATTTTCATACTGAAGTGGGCAAAGAGTGAGTCAAAGCAGGTTTGGAACCATTAGCAGCTACCTCATAAAGATTATAAGTGGATGGGTGTCATCTCAGAAAACAGGTAAAGTGTATGTTTGAGGCCTGATTTTTAAAATGGTTGAATAAAACTGAAAAGAAATGGAAATAGAGGATCTGGAAAAGAGCTAACATGGACAAAGCCATAACTCATCAGTATGATGCTCTTTCACAGGGAAGATGCCATTCCAAAGCATCTGCACAGTGCAGTCATGCACAAGATAATATTCCTCTTGGCAATATTGGGGCACTGCTGAATTCTTATGAGTAGCCTGGAAATATCCAGAGTTAGCGTGCTGGAAATTCAGAAGTAGTAAAACCAAAGCCTAAATATGCCCTTCAAGGGAAGTGTGGAGGCATTGTTCTCTGTTTAAAGCAGTGACTGAAGTTGGGACATAAGATTTCAAGACTGCCACAAAAATGGGGAAAATCAGCTGCCTGCTAAGACTGCAGAGAACAGGACATAACTGCCTAGCAAGAGTTTGTCTTGAGTAACAGGGACTATTTTTAAACTGAATTTTAGATAGACCACCTTTGTCAGGTTTTATTCTATAATTAGTCCTGTCCTACATTTTTTTTTTCATGACTAACTGACACAGGAGCTATTAGGAGGAAGGCAAGCTTGAAAATCCCCTGAATTACATGCTGAGCTGCTGATCTGTGAAAGCTCATACATGATAATGGGATTTAAATGCTTAAGATACCCCTGAGAAATCTGAGTATGAGGCCTTCTAAGGTTTTAGAACAATGACTGAAGAGCCCTGAATTTGAGCATAAATTGATCCTTTGTTTTCTGAAAATGGCATTCATAAAATGCTAAATATCTCAACAGGCTATTCTAGCCCCTTGAGATCCACCTCTGTCTCCTCAGACATTGTCCTTCCTCTACTGTGGCACAGGTGCCTAAATGTCTGATTCAAGGTTCTCAGTCCCATGTACTAGAATAAATTGATTTATGAACAATGGAATGTATAAAAGTTAATATATGTTGATTCTGATGCCTCATAGGTGCCTTCTGAAAATATTTTCTTACAGTGGATTTCAGCAAAATGGTCAAGGACTCTCCAGTTCCTGCTCCAATTGGACTAGTTTTGAAAATACTGGTTTGCTATAAGATTATTATCCTGCTCTTTTGGTTAGTCAGCTTTTACAAATATGTGTCCTACAGTAAGAGCTTCTCTGCTCACAGCAAAGATTTTCTTGAGTTGATATTCAAGCATGTTAGTATTTAAAGCTTGTAGCTTTTGGTTCCTTTATTTTTTTTCCTTATTCTCAATAAGGGCTATTATGAACATCACCAATGCCCTTTTAATACCACAGACCCACTGCATTTCAGTACCTGCACACAACTTGCTCAGCCCTTCTATGTAAAATTTCCCAATCCTCCCAGCTGCAATACATCAGAAAATTAATTATTTCCAACACAGAGAGAATGGCTTTGTGATACAGGAATGAGACCTACAAATCCGTAGGCTTTTGATTTTGAGCTCAGAAACCTCTAGTGTAAGAAATTAAGTTGCACACAGTTTTACTGTGATGCTTTTTAGTGCTCACTGGACCTGGAGAAGGATGGATGATCTTCTGCCAGCACTCCTTGACCTCTTGCACACTGAGCCCCTGTGGAATAGAGAGTTGTACCTGTCTGTTTTCTGTGAGACACTTGAAACAATGTAAGTGGAATATGGAAGCAGGCCTTGAACAAATCCGTTGCCAGAAGGCTATATGCATATGAGGATATGTGGTACCAGTCCCCTCAAAAGCCATGCTTCCTTTCCTGCTTTATATGCTTTAAGCAAGTGGCTTCCCACTTCTCAGGTGATAGAAAAAAGATGTGAATTTTAGTAAGTGCAAGTGAATACAGAACTATGGCCTTCTGAAAATTTAAGCACTGGAATCTGGCAGTGCATGACCTTGATCACTGTGAAGAGAATTTTGATACAAGCTTTAAAAGTGAAATGAGAATGTTTTCCTTGTGGGCATGCAGGTGTTTACAGCTAGCATGCCTTTGGGATAAAAGATGCCAGAAATTAAGTGATGGATGTTGCAGTGAAGGTAGCCACAGCTTCATCTTGAACTGCTTGAGGCTGGATTTAAGATTTCTCATATAGCAATACTCTCTCTTTCTCTAGCATAAACCATGCTGTCTCCATCCCAGTAGTTTGCAGCACACTTCAACTTCACGGTAAGGAGTGTGCACAGTAAGGAGTGTGCACATCTTCCATCAAAGTCATTTGGCTGGTAGTCTTTATGTTCTTGGTGTTTAATCAGTCTTATGTGTACCAGAGCCAGCCTCAATCTCTGACACTTTCTACCAAAGAGGCTTTTAATGGAAAAATGTTAACAGGAAAGGGCAGAAACAGGAAAGGTGTTAACTTGCAATTTTGTGTTTTGAAAGTCAAAGGGACACATGCTTCTGCTGTATTTGCAGGAAAAACAATTAAGAAAGTAACCAAAATCAATTATCCCCATGATAGCTGCTCCTTAAGTTCAAGGTTAAGTGGACCAGTTTTTAAATTTAAAACAAATGCATGCAGCCTAACCCTGATGAAAGGGTGGGTTGCAGGCTGCACAGTATATCAAGAACTTGTAGGTTTACATAAAGTAATACTTAAAATCTAAGTCCAGCTGGTTAAAAGTGCTAGTCAGTTTGTGTTTGCTTTCATATAGATATCCACATTATGTATAAATATATATAAATTATTTTAGGAATTATACTGAATTCCCAACTGCTTTTGAGAAAGAATACCCAGGAAGAATTTTCCATAAGTACTGCATCTTATTCCAAGGATGTTGGTTTTACAGAAATCAGAGAGAACAGTGCTACTTCTATATCTTTTTGAAATATTTAATTGACTAGGATAGTTTTCAGTTTCATTGCTAGCTTTGAAAAATGTAATCATAAGGCCTTCTCCTTCAAGCCCTGTAGTGAAACTCTATTGCCCTTTATTTCTGCTTTCTCTTTTTGGAACTTGTAGAGTACAAAATTAATTTTTTTTATGATACTCTGGTTCTGTTACTTAGTGAAAATCTCTCTTGCCTGACTGCTACATTTTGTTCTGTAAAATCATAAGAGTCTAGATTCTTGAAAAAGCATGAAATCGATATTTTAATGGTATCCTTTAAATTGTACTTGGGTATTAACCCCTCCTCCCCCACCTCCAAAACTGCTAAAGAGATTTCATGTTCTTTGAGTCTTTATTCACTTCAAGGAAAATGCTGCAGTGACATTAAGCTGTGTAAAAAGGTTCAGCTTCATTACCTAGACAGTAATTAGTGAAGTGCTAGTTACTGTAGACATACCACTTTTTGCAGTTCACTTGACACTACAGATTTTACAACTGTTTCTAAGATGGTGGTGTCCATCCCACTGAGCATTTGGAGGAAACCAGTATGGTTTATGTGAAGCTTGTAAGTTGAAGCAGTGCTGTGGTTAGGACCCCTGTGCTCTGCCTCTACTTGCTTTCCTTTCACAGCTTTAGTAGCAGTGAATGAAGCAGAAGTTATATTTAGTTGTCCTTGGTGAGTCAGAGGCTGTTAAGAATGACTTGAAGGAAAATAGCTGAGAATATTAAATTGCTGACCAAGCACAAACTGGTAATAGTCCTGTGACTTTACAGTGCTATAAAGAATGACTGACTGTCACAGAACTGACAACACAAGTGAAACCACTGCTCTACTACTGAAGCCCTCTCTGTCATTTCACTTTCAGGATAAACTCTCCTTGTATATTGGCTTGGAAGGGAACAGACCATTTTTCTGTGGTGCTGTGTTGGAGCTTTTTACATCCTAGTCAGAAGCTATACGTCCTGCAAAACACTCAGTGAGATAGTAAGTTTTTCTCTTTCGAAGTGTGACTAGATGCTGTGGATTGGATAAATGGCAGCACCTTACATTTTGTGATGGAAAATCTCCTAATTTCCACTGAGCAATGACTTGATGCTTCTCACAAGGAGGGACTGGTGGGGAATGTGAAACTCAAGTGGAGCCTTGTCTGTAGCGACCATGAAATAGTGGAGTTTGAGATCCTTAGGGCAGCAAAGAGGGCACATAGCAAGCTCACTACCCTGGAATTCAGGAGAGCAGACTTTGGCCTCCTGAGGGATCCGTTTGGTGGAGTACCATGGAATAAAGCCCTGGAGGGAAGAGAGGACCAAGAAAGCTTGTTAGTATTCAAGGATCACCTCATCCAAGCTCAGAAGTGATGCATCCCAATGAAGAGGAAGTCAGACAAAAATGCCAGAAGACCCGCAGGTATGATCAAGGAGCTCCTGGACAAACACAAACACATAAGGGCAGCCTACAGAGAGTGGAAGCAAGGACAGATAACCTGGGAGGAATCCAAAGAAATTGTCCAAGCAGCCATGGATCAGGTTAAGAAAGCTAAAACCCCAGGAGGATTGAGTCTGGCCAGGGATGTCAAAGGTGACAAGAAAAACTTCTATAGGTATGTCAGTGATAGAAGGAGGACTAGGAAAAATGTGGGTCCTCTCTGGAAGGAAAGGGAAGACCAGGTTACCCTGAACATGGAGAAGGCTGAGACACTCAATGACTTTTTTGCCTGGATCTTCACCAGCAAGTTCTCCAGCCATAACTTCCAAGTCACAAAAGGCAAAGGCAGGAGCTGGGAGAATATCAGATTGGAGAACAACTAAGGAATCTGAAGGTGCATAAGTCCATGGCACCTGATGAGCTGTGTCTATGGGTCCTGGGGGCAGGCGAAGCAGCTAAGGCATTATCAATCGTATATGAGAAGTCGTGGCAGTCTGGTCAAGTTTGCACTGACTGGAAAAGGGAGAAATATAACTTCTATTTTTAAAAAGGGAAGAAAGGAAGACCCAGGGAACTACAGGCCAGTCAGTCTCGCCTTGGTGCTTGGCAAGGCCAAGAATCAGAGCCTCCTGGAAACTCTGCTAAGACACCTGGAAACCAAGGAGGTGGTTGGTGTCACAAATGAGTGTTTGATATCGCTTAAAAAATCATTGGCAAGGGTATGAGCAAAAGTCAGCTTTAATATTGAGCAATATGCCATGACAAGTTAATGGGCAAGATTCACTCTACTACTGCAGGACAGCTAAGGAACAACAAGGAAAAGGAACCAACAGTGAAAAAAACAATCAAAGTAGAAATTAACTGAGAACTATTTAGGGGGATGTGTATGTGTGCATGACTGTGACTGGTACCAATGACAGAGGCATTGGTAAGGGCAGGGATAAAAAGGAACACAGCTTGAAAGTTTAACAACACTCAAACTTAACAGTACTTTAACCTAGATTATACCTTAAGCCTAGTAATTTAGCATAGGGAAAACACTTTACTTATATCCAACTGAAGTTACAACTTAATTTATAACTTAAGGTTAACAATCTAAGAGAGGAATAACACTTAACAGCATTTAACCTAACTTATAACTTCAAAGTTATGCTTAGCAACTTATGAGGAACCTTAGCTCATAACTTACATCTAACAACTTAGCGAAAGAACAACACTTAGCAGCATTTAAGTAAGCTTATAATTGTAACTTAACCTTACTTACAGGCCTGGATACATAGATATCTGACGTACTTAATGCAGCAGCTTGGAAAAAAAGAAACACGGAGACCACTGCTTCTTCTAGCACAATCCATCTCTATTGCACACACTTCAGTATTTATATGTTTCTACTATGGGAAAGTTTAGGGAAAGTTATGAGAAGGTGCAGAAGGAAAGACAAAACAGCCACACCACCGAGCACCCGGAGCAGACGTTTCTGCCCTTATCAGTCATTCACTCAAACATGCCACCTCCCAGCATTTTAGGTGGTAAAGGAAAACATTCACACGTGGTGTTTATGGCTGGAGTCAATCCTTTGGTGTGCACCTTTTCTAAGAGAACAGAGAACCTTTGTCAAAGTCGAGATAAACATGACAGGCTACTGCTTCTAGACAGAGCTCTCATCAAGGTCGGGACAGCTGCAGCAGGCTGCTGCTTCTACACTTAAACATCTAAAAAAACAGTATTTCTCTCAGATGTGCTATAGCATATGTGCAGGGGCATGCATGCAGACAGAAACAGTTAGTGCAAGCAAGATACCTGTGAAAAATTCCTCTCAGAGTGAAATATGCACTTCAGATGCTTTTACATCTCCCAACAGGTGAAGCATCGGGCCTTGAGGAGTGAGGTGTTGGCCCAGGATACTTTGTCTTTCAGCAATCCTCCAGGTATAGCAAACCTGAGAGTTTGCTGGCTCTGAGAGGTGTCCTCCTCAGAAGGAGGTTGCTGGATGCAGCCAGCTGCTGTTTATAAGGTAACAAGAGAGTGAGCTTTGGTCATAATAATGTTTCACCCTGGCCACAGTTTGGGTCAGCACTTTGAAGGTATGAGAACAGAAACGTTATGCTATTCAGGCAAGTGGAATATTTTCTGAGGCTTGTCATAGGAAAACAGCAGCTTCTTAGCAATTCCTGGAAGCAGACAGTGTTTCTGATAAGCTTGGAAGGAGCTGAGTCTGGGTGCTGTTTTCAAGGCCAAGGCCTAACAAGCATTTCTCAGATCACATTGCAGCTTGGAAAGGAACAGGGGGAGCGTACCACTGTAA